>NW_009228189.1:0-72925 GCF_000690835.1 Fulmarus glacialis | reverse complement strand
CTTTCCCTAGCTGTGTCCCCTCTTTAGGGTGCCACTGGAATGTCCTAAAGTTCAGGCTGGAATTATGTTACTTATATCCCTTCCTTCCCACTTCCAGAGTACCAGCATATACAGATATCCCCCAAAGTAGCAGGAATCACTCCCATGCTGTAGCGTAGGGAGTTTGATGGCTGAGGACGTGCCTCTGTTCCTTCCTTTCTCATGCACAGATTCTCCCTGTTCCTGAGACTAAGTTTAACCCGTGAGTGAGTGAGTGATGGACGGGCAGGCTGAGACCAACAGACAGATACTGACCCTGCAGCTAACAGTGGAGCGGATGTTTCCCACCTGAGCTTGCAGAAGTCCTTTTGTTTTTCAGAAATGATTTAATGCTATGGGTTTCCTCCCACTCCTTTTTTCCCCCCTTGCTAGTCAGTGTGTAATAGCAGAGGGTTTCATACATATTCGATCTTTCAACTATAGCATGAAATCTGAATGCTGTATTTATGGCTGCAGCTGTCACTCCTCTGAAAACATGCAGTGAAATGAAGGTTAACAAGTTTGGGCTCTTGGGAAAGCATGTAAAACAGCACTGCAGAAGACTTTGTGTCATCACACCGGAGTGAAGAACAGATTTTCTGAGGTTCTCCAGTCCAGGGTTATTAATCATCATCTGAACCAAATACTTTTCTAATTGTATATCCTTGTTTGAAATTCTCGAAACCCCAAATCAAATTCTTTTCCCTTGTACAATATACACAGAAAGTAGAGGATACAGAGCCTGAGGGGATGGTTTAATAGTTTAAGAATCAGGTTGGCACTAGCCAGACTTGATGCAAGCATATGTTCAAATCCCAGGGGTGACCACTCACCAGGAGGTAGACAATGCTCCATACCGTTTATTGTGCGTTCACTTAAAAACAGATGTCCTGATTACTGTGGCTGAAGGAAGAGATGCTCTGTCTCTCTTCCAAAGAGCAAGGGCATGCTGTGCTGTTCAGTCCCCCCCTGCCACATTTGCACCGTTTCTGTGTGCTTCCTTACTCCTGTGTGTGCACGGTCTGAAGTTTGAAGCCCTGGCTGGTTGATTTTAGTGGAAAGTTGCTTAAATAAGACTAAATAACTTTTGGCCTTCTGTTTAAACAGAACTTTGTTCTGAAAAGAATCAGATATACTTGGGAATAGAGTACTTGGTACAGAAGGTCTTGTTAGAGCCTTAGGGCTCGTGGCTGTGTCTCTCTAGGGTCACTGCACTCAGGTTTGGGCTCTGCGTGGCTCAAGGTAGTTGTGTCAACACAAGATGTGACGTTTCAGCCATGCCTGGGAAAAGCAGAGTGGAGCAAAACTGGGACCTAGCATGGGTGTTGAGGGAGTTGGGCACCGGCGCAGACCAGAGCTCTGATCCAGCAGGACTGTACGGATGGGATGGGATGGGATGGGATGGGATGGGATGGGATGGGATGGGATGGGATGTGAGAACTCTGTCTTAATGATGCAAATGGTGAAGCCATCAAGATTGATGGGGCTGGGGTGTGGGAGAGTTCAGACATATTTCTAGTAATAGCATCCTTCCTGTCGTGTGTTGTTTTTGTTTCTAAGACTCTAAAATAGACTGTGTAGGAAGTTGCAAGATTTGGACTCCTATGCCCAGTTTTGCAGATTAAGGAGATAGAGCTGCTCTGAGAGGCAGCCAAACACAGCTCCAGTGCTCTTCTGAGAATCCTCGTAATGCATGAGGATCGCTTCTGCCTTGCAAATGCTCACATCCATCCCTCTCCCTATCACGTTCGCACCATAAGGAAATTGGGCAGGCTGTCCTCTCCTCTGTTAATGCCCCATTGCCTGCAGTTAATTAAACTCTGCATGATACTCAATGCAGTGTGTCAGTTTGGTTAACGCCTGTCAGCCAAAGTGGTAACTTACCCCCATCATCCGTGGCTCTGAGTAAGCGGTCGCATTCTGGGTTTCTAATTCACTCCTCACGCTCCTCTTGCCCAGCATTTGCTGATCACCCAAGTTTTTGCCATGCTGAATTCGGCACCCAGACGGTGCCATTCCATTTTTTTTAGCATCTCCATAGAAACCACTTTGGAGTTGCAGAGTGCAGGGTTTGTGCAAATTTAAAAAGAAACTAATGTAATGGTTCAGTTTGATCAGGTTTCAGACTGCCAGTCACTTGGAAGGAGTGTGTGTTTCAACGATAAAGTTGGGAAGAAAAGCAATGGAAGTTCTCAAAGGCAGAGATGCATCAATTTTCTGCTATGTGAGTCCAGGGTAAAGCTTTTATGATAGCACGAAGTTTATCTGAAGATTGTTTGGAGGGAGACACAGACACATTTTTTACTCTTCCACAGAAATCTAGGTAAATTTCTTGCCTAGGAGGACACCTGTTTATCTGCAAAGCTGCTTTTTTATGCGCAAGCTCACTTCTTCACCTTGTTAACACAACTGCCTCTCAGTTTGACCGCTCTTAAAAGGTTTAAGTGCATATAGATTAATGTACTTTTGATGTCTGGGCTAATGAAGTCCTGTGCCTCCTCTGCTTAATTTTCTAGTTTATAGGTAGAGGCTCAGCACTGTTCAGGAGTAGCCAGGATTAGATCTAGGGTTGGTTTGCACCTGACTGATAGAAAAGTTAATTCTGGGCTGGGTAGCAGAGAGGCAAGCATGAACAGAGGATGCTTCTCTGTAGTAATTTGTGCTTCTCAACCACCTAAGGCAACTTTTAGATGGGGATGAACTCAGAAATAAAAAAACCACCATTAGACAGCAAAGGAGGAAACTCCTTGCTGTGCTCAGATGTCCAAAGGTCACAGTGGTTTAGCAGCACCGGTCCAGGTCCACGGTCACTAAGGCAATAGCTCATTGCCATGGAAACACTCACCATCTTCTCAAGCAAGAGCATTTGAGCAAGTCCTGATGTTTAGCAAATAATTGCTTGAGATCCACTGTGTATCCCACCCCTTGACACATTTGGGGACTAAGAAATAAAATAATTTGACAGCTTTCACCATGATCTATCTGTTTTGGAAACCCATGAGGAGGATTTCCATGAGGGCAGAAACATTGGCGAGCTCAGTTGCTTTCTCAAGGGCTCCCTGTTCGCACATGGTTGTTTTAGCTTTACTAGTTTATTAAAGCCACTATGCTGGAGATTGCATCTAAATTCTCTTTCACTCCCACTCTCTACAAATAAAACCTTGTGTTACCTGTTCCATATGAGAACTGACATAGCTGTTTGGAGGATATAGAATCACAGAATCATTTAGGTTGGAAAAGACCTTTAAGATCATCAAGTCCAACCGTTAACATAGCACTGCCAAGTCCACCAATAAACCATGTCCCTAAGCACCACAACTACACGTCTTTTAAGTACCTCCAGGGATGGTGACTCCACCGCTTCTCTGGGCAGCCTGTTCCGATGCTTGATAACCCTTCCAGTGAAGCATGTTCCATCAGAAGATATAAATTCAGTGTACAAAGCCCAAAACTTTTAGTCTATGCACTGCCTTTCAAATTGCTTTTCTCAAAAGCTAAGGTAACTGGATTCCTGATGGACTGCCCCACATGGATGGATCAGTTTGGCTTATTCTTGGGGTTGCCTCTTCAGCAGGGGGTGGTTGGCCCTGCTCCCAGGGTAAGGAGCTGGATCAAAGCCCTGGTGCGGCAGGCGTAGCCGTGAGGTCTGGTTAGAGCAGAGGGTCGGAGCAGCCCTTCCTGTGCGCCTGTTCCTCATGGCTCTTGCTGCAGGAGAAGCATCACTTCTGCTAGTCAGAGCCACGGCAGGGATGTCAAAAGCTGCCAGGAGGAAAACTTGAATGTGGCATGGAGGAAGGTTGCAAATGAAATCCTTTTTTTGTTTGTTTTTGTCTGAGCTGTCACTGTCTGACAGGTTTTCCCCAGGTGAATGCATGATGAGGGCAGCGGGTTGGCAGAGCCATGCAATTCAGTAGGGCTGCGGAGGGATCGGGTGCTGCCCCAGTGCTGTCATGGGGGAGCAGGCGGTGCAGCGAGCCAGAGCTCATCTCCTCTGCCTGGAGGGTTTCTCCTGACGTGGTTCCTGTACACGGCGTGGGGTCAGGATGGGGGCATCATGGCAAGGCAGCACAGAGGATAGCATGGCCTGCGCAGAGCACAGGGACCAGGCACAGCCTGGTGCCATGTGGGAGGAGGAAGGGAAAGGGCTACCTGGCGCTTCACCCAAACCAGGCATCTTCTGTAGAGAAATTGCGGCAAGATGATAAATCAGGAGTGTGCTGCCTCTTTTACCTTTGCTTTTCTCTGCCTCGCAGTTCCCCTTGAAATGACAGCAGCGCATAATTGCATCGCTTTGGCGTTCACGGTATCAGTGCTGATGATTTGAGAGGTGTTATTATTGTTGCTATTAGCAGTGTAATTAGTGTTAGCATAACAGTCCCCTTTGCCCAATGCACCAAGGCTGAACTAACAACTTCCAAAACCAAATACATCCACTCCACCAGCTTGGGGAGAGAGTCCCTACTCTCAGGTGTTCAGCAGTCCTACATCTTCTGCAGCTTGGCACTGCAGCCTCGTAGTAGTAGTGAATTACAATAATTTTAATTAGTGCTGCTGTTACTAGGGCTAATATAATTGAATTTCATTATTTTAGCAGTGATTTTATTCCATTATATAAAATCAGAATGACTAAACTTTTTTTCCTGAATCATTTTGTTCTCATAACAATAGAAACATACTGCAAATCCAGGGCATGCTTGGGGGTGAGGCATATTTCATGCAAAAGGAATGAGAAAAATGCATTGGAAAGTCACTACCTCATTTTTAAGTCCTGTTTTCTAGATTTTTGTGTTCTTTCCCCATGTTAGAAATAAATATTACAAGAGAAACACATTGTAAAGCCAGCACAGTTATTTTCTGTGAATTTTGTTCCTTGGTCATCTCTGAATATTGGTGGTGGTTTAATATAATTTTATTTCATTGGGTTTTTTTATCAAGAAGGTGAAAATGTGGAAGCACTGGGCCATCTCCAAACTCAGTGGTGGTTCCACTGAAATCGAGGAATTCTGCCAGGTGAAAATCCAATAGCTGTCTGTAAGATACAAACAGCTGATGTGAGGAGGAACAAGAGTTGCTGAGCTCTCCTGGTGGTTTGTGCTCAACATTCAGTTATTCCAAGCTTTCACTTCATGCAATGTCCAAGTGATGCAACCATGCTGAAGGGCAGCTCTGTCTTGTAGTTCCTTTCTGACCTCTTTTGTCCTTTCTTGCCTTAGCAAAACAAATTGCTGTTGTCTCAGGGAGCAAGAGGGATGACGGTGGTTGTAGTTGTTATTTTTAAATTTCTGAGTTTGAATGCCTGTATTACGCACACTCAAAAGCTAAAATGGGGCAGTGAGCTCCTGGGAGCGGCTCATTCCCTTGTCTCCAGCAGAAATGGTGGTGGTGTGTTGCTCACCACTGTCCACCTGCTCTGATGCAGGCCGTTATCAAAGACACACCTGAAGGATCAGGACCCAGAAGGCTTCCTTGCCAGTCGTAATAGCACATGCTGCAGACTGCTGGCAAATACAGACTCTGGTTTTGTACCTTTTTGTCTTTGCTTTTTCTTTTTGATCATTGTGGATGGTTTTAATTGCTACTTTAGTCTGATGCTCATGGCTAAGAAGAATGTATCAATAATTCACTTGCAAGAACAGCGTGGCAGCTGTGAAGTTCCCATCTGCCTGCTTTGGCTGCAGGCTAGAGCACCCTGGGCTGTTCGCAGCATTGTGTTCTCAGGGACAAAAATAAGCTTGTAACAATTGCTTGGGTTGCTTTAGGTTTGCTAGAGGGGAGGAAAGGTGGATTTCCCCTGAATTTCTTCTCCTGGCTCCTAGCCTGTCTTTGATGCAGAGCAGAGAGGAGTTGCTGCCTGTAATACAGATGTGGATTTGCAGATAATCATTTCCATGCTGATGAAGCTTTTGAATCTTAAGCTCTTCATGAGTGTTTCTGGAAGCTGCAGAGAAACTGTATCAAAACTGAGTCTGTACAAGTGCAATCCCATTTTGGAGGACAAAAAGGCTGGAGGTTCCCCCAGCTGTGTTGTCCCCACATAATGTTCCTGAGCTTCACCAGCTTATGAAAAAAGTGCTAAGATGTAGCTACCCACCCTAGCAGTGGCTTGGATCCTAAGAACCCAAGGGATCTTTTTGGTCCAGCGTCACAAAAATCACAGCAGATACAGCTCAACTCACCTACTCCGTCCTCTTGCTCTAAGGCAGGATCAACTCTTCCTATATCAGAGTCGTATGTGGTTTCATATCTTTTAAGACAAGCCTGGAAGGTGAACATCCTTGGTTAATGAAATTTTCTGCACATCCCAAAGGGAAGCCCGTAAAGAACTACCTGTGCCCAAATGTCTGATACATGTTTAGGACCACATGAGAGGCATTAGTCTAGGAGTTAGGAAGAGAGCTTGGGAGTCCTGACATTTGGCATCTCATTGTAGACACTGAACCTTCCCTTGGTGACCCAAGAATGAAGGCTCAAGTAGGCAACACCCCGCTGTTCTGCAAGATACACCACCAAATTTTCTCCAGATGTCCACCCAACATTTTTGTTTTCTTCTTCTGCCCTCAGAAAGAAAAGCTCTCCTGATCTTCTTCCATCTTCCCTTCTTCCACTTAGCACTCAGAGGTCAATTACAGCAGATTGCCCAGATTTTTCTGAAGAATTATCCTCTCCTTGGACTTTTTCCCCATCAGGCCACTTCAGCTTCCTCTCCTTGGGCTTAAAAGATGACTAAGTCAAGGTCTTTGACAGATATAGACTAAACATATTCCCCATCTTGTTCTTCCCGTCAGCAGTCCTCTATCATGTTTTCTTGATGTGCCTCATCTCCTAATACCAGTACACAGCCCGCAAATCACGAATGCGCATTTTTCAAAGGACTCTCCATAAAGGTCTATTAGCAAGGGGTGAGTAATGGTTTGACAAAATAGATTTAAGTGGCCCCTTCTGAATCATCTTGGCAATAATAGAGAGAGTATGTCCATTTTTTGATTAAATATTTCCAGTGCCATTAGCTTGGGTGAAGTAAACAACTTCTATTGAGTTTGTCTGCTAATGACAACGCAAAGGCCTTTGATCTCTCTGATCAGAGAGCAAGCCTGTTGCTTGGATGTGGATAAAGATCATATAATCATTGCTAGAGATGCCTCCTGCAGTACAGTCAAAGAGTTTGGAAACGGTTCTTCATTTTCTCTATGTTCATGCTCCTGCCACCTTTAATGGACGTTGTCAGAGCCGCCTGTGATGGGCATCCTGTAACATCTGTGCACAGTCAGAAATACGCAGTTGTAGTTTGGCTGCAAGATTTTTGCTAAGAAAATCAACACCTAACCTTCATTTCTTGTGCAGACTCCTTGAGGCAGGGCCTTGTGTTCATTTTTGTCTGAAAGGGGCTGTAGCATATTTCCGTGTTCTTTGTGTCTATCCTTTTATAGCATGTCTCACAATTGTATGTCTTTTCTTAAATTCTCCAGCTCTTGGAATCTTGTGACTCAGTTTACATCTAAAAGGAAAAGATAGACCCTAGCTCTTCTTTCTAGTTAATGGTATGGAATACAAGATATTTTCAGCCTAAATATAAAAAAAGGAAAAAAAAAAAGAAAATAAATCAGTATGAATGATGCATTATTTTTTAAAAAACGCATGCTTTCTGATTAGCCAGCAGAGCTGATTTCAGGCCTTAGGCTGGTGATTTTCGACCGTTTATTGTTGACTTCAGCACAGATAGTGGTCAAGAAAAAAAGGTTTGCAATAGGCAAGAATTGTGTGAATATAATTCCTTGTGTGAGGTTTTTTTTTTTATGGCAAGGGATAAGCCAAATATATTGGATGAGAGTCAACACAGGCCTTGCTAAGATGTCACGCCTCACAGATCTGCTGGTACGTTGAAGGATTCCACCAGCATATGGATGGGAATGATTCAGTCTGTATAATTTCCTTGGATTTTTGCCAGAGGCTCTTAAAGGAACTAAGCCGATGTGGGGTGGGATGGCAGTCTGCTTGTAGAGAGAAGCCTGCTCATGTTTAACAGCTGCTTAAGAGAAGAGGGAAGGGGTACAAATAACAGGTCCATTTCTGAAACATTGGGAAGTTGCCAGAGGCATCTCCTGATGCGCTGTGGGACACGTGCTGTCCTGCATACTCCTGAACGATGTTCCAGTCATGGCATTGCTGAGATTGAAGGGATGACCATGGCTCCTCTTGGCACCAAGCTCAGTCTGAACAGGCGCTTCCTCACTTGCACCCAGCACTGGAGGAATGATTAGTCATTCGCTGTCCTCAGTTCAGGCATATTTCTGTTTTTTCTTCTTTTTCAATGAAACTAATCATTGTATTAGTACTGACAGAGATGACCAGTTCGGAGAGTCCACACTCGGGCATCTCTTCCCAGGTGAGCTATTCCAATGCTCTTGGTGTATTGCTGGAGGCATTCATCCTTGGTTATCTGGAGAGTTGGCTCCTTCCTCCTGTGACTTCTTGCTTAATAACTAAACCTGAGCACTTCTGGCCTTGTTTGGGGGGGTTATTTTATCGGGTTTGGGGTTTTTTTCATTTTAAGGCTTACTTTTTCAGCCATCTGTCAGACCAAGTGATCCTCCATCAAGATATAATCCAGCCTATTAGCCTACTTTTCAAGAATAGTAGCTTTAGTTTTGTATGCTATTTCTGATAGCATTTCAGATTGTCCAGGTCCTTTCTTCCTGAGGGTGGAGAAGACAGCAATTGATCTAATCCAGCTCGGCGTTTACGCCACTTGAAATTAAATTGCATTTTGATGAATGAAACTGAGAAATGGGAAAGTAATACTGCAAATGTGTTGTGCCATGTGGGACCTTCTGCCTGGGAAGCTTCCTAAGGAAGCTACAGCAGAGTTGATTATCCCAGAGAACAAACTCTCTGATCTGTAGCTCTTGTTGCAAGAGACAGCAGCAGCCAAGGTTTCTTCTATAGAAAACACTTCCAGCCTGGACTCAATACCAGATGAACTTGGTATTGGATTCACACAAAAATCCCAGCGAGTATATGACTTTGGTATATGGTCATTGCTGGATAACATTAACTCTAATGGCATTTTTTTTTTAATGCCGGAGTACATCACGCTTGTGTGCAGCTTGCTCCATTCCTCCACTGATGCCCTATTTGCCGCTCCAGAAAGGAGCAGGGCGTTTTGCATTTGGCTGGCCGTATGCAGTTGGGTAGGTAATTATTAGCAGTGACTTTCATGCCACAGAGCAGAGAGGTAAAAGCAATTCCATAGAGCATTAGGAGATCAAGTAGGTCAATTGAAAGGAGGAAAAATTACCATCAGCTATCTTCAATTAAACTGTTATCGCTCCACATGAAGGATCCCATTTAGAGGAAGGCATAAAACCTGAGAGTAGAGGTGACTGAGAGAATAAATTCTCCATATTTAATTCCAAAGCTAGAGAGTGAACATTCATCAGTAGGCATGAGGAGGAGATGTCTCTTTCCTTCTGTTTCCAGCCTACTTTTAAGTAGAGGCCATTTGGAAATCTCTCAGCAAAACATTTTTTTCATCAGAAAGCACAAACTCATTGAAGTCACAGCTTTTAGTAGGGACATTAATGACAGCTAAACCCTTCCTGAGAAGGGCTTTTGGTTCTGGGAGGTTGTGGTGTCTGGCTGTCAAACGCAGGGCAGAAGCCACCTCAGAAGAGCAAACATCTTGGTGACCAGGGCAGTTTTCTTGGAGCTGGGGCATCCCGGTTCAAGTCCCTGGTCCCTTTCCAAGAGAGCATAAATAACTTTTAACTGCACTCATGTGCATGGGAAAGCACCATCCAAACCATTTTTTCTAGTAAGAGAAGTTATATCATATGAAGGCAAGGCAATTTCAGTGGTTTGAACTGTAGTTTAGATTGACTAAACTGGTTTGAAGTTGATTTTAAGACAGTAAGAGTCCTATGTTGTAGTAAATAAACTACAGCAAAACAGTTTACAAAGGAAATATTTTCAAATGCAGAAATTGAAAGGCCCACTTGCATTATTCTTCACATTTTTTTTAAGGGCAGGGAATGCAGAGGCGGAAAGAAGCCACGTCTTAAAATTGCTTGGGGTTTTTTTGTTTGGTTGGTTTGGTTGTTTGTTTACTTACCTTAGAAATATCAGAATTATTCCGTTTGGTCTTTGACAAGCAAAAAAAGGGGAGAAAAATAAAGGTCAAAATGTAGCCTTCACATTTGCTAGCAGTCTTCCGAGATGTCACTTACATTTCCAGACGGCTCTCTGCTTCAGCTGTGAGCTTCTGGCTCTTTAAACTCCTTCAAAGAGGACCTTTTCCCAAACTGCTTCAGAGGCATTAGAATGAAATAGCTGTAAATAAAAACAAGCATACAGCTTGCAGAGTGTAGGGCAACCTTGTCTGTTTTGCATGTAATTGCTGCAGTATTGCGTCCCTGCTTGTGAGATGTCACAGTTTCCCACCTTTCCCCACTTCTGGGCTGGGGGATGTTCATGTTTATTATTACAGTTAAGCCACGCTACACGCTTACGTTTTATTATTGATGTGTAAACGTGTTCCACGTCCCAGCCCAGCCAGGGCTGCCTTTTGACATAGCCTCCAGACACTCCCAAAGCGCATGGGCCTAAACACTCTTGATCTTATTCCAGGTGTGAAATTCGCTGTCTGCCTGTAGTGCCTTGAGCTGCTCATTTACTGGGGTTGCAGGCACACGCCGTTATTTTCAGTAAGGCGGTCACCGGTGCTCAGCCTCTGCACAGGGTGGGCAAAAGCTTGGGGAGGGACACACAGGCCCCTCTAACTGCATCGTTTCTGCATCCCAGTGTAAATCTGCAGGGATATTCAGGCTGTTCTTGTCCCAGACGTGTAGAGCGGAGGGTGTTTGGGGGAGGCAGGACAGAGTTCCTCTGCCTGGGTGATAAATACCTGCTGTGACTGAGGGAAGAGACCAGCCCCCAGATGCCAGCACGTAGAGCATCCGCTCTCATGCTGAATGGCTGATTACATTGTTTTGGACAGGATAAATAATTAATAGCTTCAGGGGTGCTTGAGGTGAGAGATTCTCCTATACGCTCCATTAAGCATTTAGAAACTTCAGCTTGAGCCTGTCCCATGCCATGTCTGGTTGCCAGGCTGACTTTGGAGGGGTCTGAGCTTGTGCCCAGGAGGACAAGTGCTGCCGATGTCTTTGTGTCCTTTGGCCAAAATTTGCTCTTTAGCAAAATGCCTGTGATGTGACTGTTAATTATAGCTCCTGACCCATGAGCAGAGCCTACTGGAGGAGACTAAGGCTCTTCTTTAGTTGAATTTGCCATAGGAAAAGATTATGGGCAAGAAATTGGTGTTTGATGTAAGTTTTCAAAGCAGTGAGTGTGCAAGAAACACAGCTGAGGGTTTCAAATACAAAGCTTGAGGTTATAAGAGTGCAAGGATTTGGGGATCACTCTGGATGCCGGTGAGCTGTGGTGTGTGAGGAAGAGGGGACTGCTGGGTGCTGTGAGGACTGGAATAAATCAGCCACCTCCAAGGAGTGGAAAGAAAGGAGACAGGCTGTGGGTTAGAGATCTCTGCACTTTCTCGATGGGTTAAACCCAACCTCCAACAGTCCCATGCAATGTTTTATCCAACCCTTCATCCTATATTCAGAAGGCACACGGGTCCGGGATTGCAGACAGATGCTCACTGCCTAGCACAGTGGGAGTCTGCCTGTAATAATATTATACGCACGTTCTGTATATGTTCTAGTTTTTTAGAAAAAGAGGAATATTTTGTAATTTTGAGCGCTCTTCAGCAATTTCATTGATTTGCTCCCCTCCTGTGGTGCTAGTGCTTCAAACTCGTTTAAGCTATTTTCCACAATTTTTGAACAATTTTTCTTATTAAAAAAGTCTAATCCCTCCCAAACCATCGCTCTAATCTGTCCCAGAAAACTGGCTTTCATCTCGGATTGCTTTCACAGTGGCACATAAACCCTACAAATGCAATATGGAGCCCAGTAATCCATCAGTTAAACAGATTAGTTATGTAGAAGGCTGTATGGCTCAGTGAGTAAAGCAAGCAGGCTTTACTCTCCCTCCGTAGAGGAAAAGCCAGCTCAAGCATAGCTCTGTGCTCTGCAGTCGATGTGCACTGGAGATGCAAAGGGCTTCCTTCCGCCTTGCAGGTCTCGTGGCGGGGATGGACCCTGGAGGGTGGCTGGTTGCGGTGTCTTGGTTCTCCTCTCGGATGAATGAGCACAGATGTCCGTCACGAGATGAAAAGGTGAAGCACAAAGCTGAGCTGCCAAAAGGCACCATCTCCCCTTCCACTGTGAGAGGAGGAGAATCGCACTGCAGTTGGTATCCCTTTGCGTGGTTTTTTGGGACTGTCGCCTTTTTGCAGTCGGTGACATCATGACCGAGGCTGCAGGTGTCCTGGTATCACCTGTGTATCTGTGCAGCATGCAGATGCCTCTTGGAAAAGCCTTCAGTGGAAAAGTAGAAATTCTTGAGTTTCCATCCTGACCTGCCTATGGCTCACTGTGTGAAATGGATCTTAAAATCCCCATAATTAGGTTTCCTTTCAATAGGGTGAAGCAGAGCCTTCGCACCCCATTATCATAGATAAGGCAGAGCCACAGCTGACACCACTGGAAGGCAGGAGCTTGTATTTGGAAGGAGGAACAGGAGCAGGCTGTCCACAAGTGCCAGGGGGAGAGTAAGTCCTTGAAGCTAGACCTGTTCCTTCTGGGTGGTGTTCTGTGCTTGGCTGTTACTGCATCTTTGCTAGGAAGTATCATGAGAGTCCCTCCTTTAGTCCTTGGGCACAGCTCGCAAATGCCTTTACCACCTATGAACATACTAAAAAGTAAAGTTGCTTAGTGCTGGGTGGGTTATCCAGTATTGCAGTAATTGCTGTGGTTTGGGTTTATTAATCTAAAAAGTTGTGTGTTTTGGATTTTCCCTCCCTCTTCTACCTCGTTTTAATTAACTTTCTCCCCTACTCCCTGCCTCTCTAATGCATTCCCTTTGGTTTTTAATTCTGTGAAATGGGGATGATGCCAGAGACTGCAGACAGGTGAAATCTGTTGCAATGGAATAACTGCTAATTGGAAAATTACAATCTTTCAAAAATGGGGTGAAGGGAGAAAATACAAAGTGTCCGGAAGCAAAGCGTAAATTGACAGTTCATTATGCCTCCTCTTCCTGGTCAGAGTCTCTGCAGACCAAACTTAAAAATATAAAGCAGAAAAGCCAACATAAACAAGTGCTCAAAATCCCATTGACAGCTTTAGGCCCAGGACTAGAGAAAAAACAACATAAGTGCAAAGGATGTTTATGAGACTAAATGTTCTGGATTTGTTTACCACTCCTCTGCGTCTCTGCCAGCTTCAGCTCTCCCTGTTCAGAAGTCGTCAAACGGCTGCTTTGGGCTTGGGGGGGATTTCTGAAGCAAAGCACATCTTTTACTCTGGAGACTTTAGGGATCAGGTGTCTAACAGCCCTTTTCTCCAGTGTGATGCAGGTATGATTATTTCTACTCAGTATCAGATCAAAAAGGTGCCCCAGCCAAGGCATGGTGCCATCCTGCTGGTGATTGAACCTAAGCAGTGTAAAATAAGTGGTTGTGGATGCAGCAATCAAAAGAGACAAGGTAGAAGATGGGCGAGAGGAGAAAGAGAGGTACAAAGAAATAGTGACTTCCTTGAAGAACTGCAGTAATTCAGTTGCACAAAGAGAATCTAAGGCTGCGAAGTCCCACTCCTGTTCTTCATCCTCTGCTTGTAGGAGCCATCAATAATTTGACCATTATGGGTTTCTCTTTTATTGAATTTCTCCCGGTTCCAGGAAGGCTCTGGGGTTGTGCTGCGTCTTGCTAAAACCAGAAGTATCAGATTCTCAGAAAGAGACTAGTCTTCCGAGGTTTTCAGACCCAAACTATTTAGAAAAGGATTTTTTGTCTGTTTATCTGAACTCGGAATGAACTGCTGAAACATTTGAGGTTTGTCCCTAATAAAAACATGGTTTTGAATCACTGAAATATGGCCTTCAAAGTGAGCAGAGGTGGTTGTGCTTTCCTGCGACATGTTTTGCCTGGAGTCAAGGCTAACTGTTACTTCAAACTCATATTCAAGGATGCTGAAATCTTACAAATTGATTCCATACAGTTTCTGCCCTTCTCTTGAATGGTGGGAAACTTACTCCTGCAGCCAAAGTATGAGGATTCATTTCAATCTGAGATCTATAAAATTTGTACTCAGATCTGAACCTTTTTTGAATGTTGCCTGGGACCTGCCAGTGGGACTTGCAGGTTAAACCACTCTCTCTGCTCGTTTTTGCTGACTGTCTCCAGCACACAGTTCCCATTCCAGTCTCCACATCTGGCACTGTGGACCCTCGTACCAGCATGACAGCATTGCCCGCGATCTCCCACATTGCATCCATTGTGGGGATTACTGAGCGTTTTGTAGCCTCGTGCAATGCCACCTGGTTGCCATTTGGCCATGTTCCATTTGGCCTGTCCTGTGTCTGAAAACCTAGACCAATGTAAAGGTCAATCATCGCAGCAGCAAAAGATGAGGAGGCATCCAAAGCTGATGCGAGGTCATGCTCTCTCACTGTTGTTTGAAAAAGGAAGTTTTCACTGATGCAGTTTGGAGCCCTATGGTAGGCAAATGTCAGAGTTGTTAAGGTTTACGAAGTATTTGGCAAAAAGCAAAAATACCACTTTAGAACTACTGTCTTGGAAGGGCATCATTTTGATGCCAACCTTTGTTTGTTAACCATTCCTTGCTAGAAAGGAAGTTGCATTTTGTGACACAACCACATCTCAAGCAAAAAGCCTGAAATTTCCTTTTCAGAGAGAAGGTCAAAACAAGACATTGCAGCAATTTTAAAGCTTTGTTACAACTTCATTTTCTTCCAGTCAGGAAGTTTGACAAAAATAATCCTTGCCATGAAGTTTTGTTTTCAGCAAATCAACATTTTGTTTTTCCCAGAGAAAAAGGCTTCTGGAAAAATTCCTGCTCTGGGGTTGGCTTAAATTTGAACAAAACAACAGTGTCTCCTAGTGGCTGACTCCAGGGGAATGGCCAAATCCATCTTGGCTTTCAAGTGTTTCTTCCTTGATCCTCCTCCTAGATCTTTGCTCATCAGGGAGTGAGAGAAGTGGGAATTGAATTGTGCTCTACGCAACAAACCATTTCATAAGCCGTAAAAATATCTATGGCAGGCTGTTTTCTAGGCTCCAGCTGGTGTTGAAAGAAGGTAATTGCATTTGAAGGCTGTATCACTGGATGCTTGACTCATCTGCTGTTCAGCTTCCACTCTAATAATACAAAAGCTCACATCAGCAGCTTAGCCAGCACGCAGGGCTATCCATCCTTGTCTTTGCCCAGTGGGTTCTGCCTCCGTGTCACTGCAGGATTGCACTCCAAACGTCTCGCGTTACAGCAGTCCTTGTCGTCGAATTAGTTCTGCCTCACACCAAATCTGATCACTATAGGATAATGAGGATCTCTTGTCTGAAGCATGATTGGCTTTGCAGTGTCAGCCTGCTGTCCATCAACCTTGCCCAGGCGTCCCCCCGTCATCTTGATCTGCTGGATCAGCTGCTCGTCACAGCTATTGATGATCTCCTCTGGGCCATCTCCTTATCCTCTCCTTTCCCTCTTCCTCGTGCCCTCTCCCCCCTCCTCTGAGAGATGGCTGTGGGTTTTCTCCTGTACTTTCTGAACTCATATATGAAGGAAAAGTTACAGCGCTGGAGAGCAAGCAATTGTCAAAGGAAATTGGCAAATCAATTCAAGCAATGATATTGGCAGATTAACTGGTTGCAGTGCCAGGTGTTCAACAGGCCACAGAAGAATCTTGGGGTTAGCTTAGAAAACATGGCATTTTAGAGAATAACAGCTTACAAATTCTTTATATTTGCCTGAGGGTGTTTTTAAGTTCGTTCAGCTTAGGCTTTTCAGGCTGGCCACTGACTTTTTTGGTAATGACTCCTGAGATTGTCCTGTCATATTCGCATAACTCCAGGATTAGAGATTTTGAAATGATCACCAGCTATTCCAATTTTCATGATAAAATTGTGACTTTTGGCAGCACATCTGGCAGCAGCAAGGTGAACTTGGAGAACTCTGAATTAAGTTTTACTTTAGCGGATGAGACTGCTGCTGTATTGCAGACTACAAGGTACTGTAGGTCGCAATGGGTAGGTTCTCTATGTTTCCCAACAGAAAGTGCTACAGAACAACTCTGTCCTTTCAAAGCTGCCCAAGCTGCAGCTTCCTTGCTGATGGTTGTGTCATTAATTTCCCAGCTTCAACACGCTTAACAAGCCATCCTCGGCCTGCCATGAACACCCTGTCCCAGGGAGCCCTCAGTCTGCTGCCTGGAGGGACACAAGAATTTAGCAAGTTATTTTGCTTCTTGTCAAGAATGCCCTTGTATAACCCCGGCTGAGGGGAGTCCGAACGTGCCAGCCACACGCTGCTCCTGACAAATAGCTCGAGGACACTGCTAGCATGGTGTCCTGTCACCGCTGTGGCTTACAGCGGGACAGGCGCCTGGAAGCCCGCAGGGCTATTTCAGGCTCAGCCTCTGTTGGGGAGCTGGTTAGATGCCATCCTAGAGCAGCCCTTTTCTTCAGCTGTATTTTCTTTGCCAAGGGAAGACCTCTGCCCAGGTTGCTCTGGCATCATCAGGGAAGGGAGTAGCACGGACGAGCACTGATTGATGTGAGGGAGGGAATCGCTGTCCCTGCAGCAAGGAAGGTGTAAGGAGGGCAGCCCGGTGATCGTGCTGTTCGGGTGCACTGTGCAGCCATCTGGGCCACCCCTTGCTAGAGACTAAAGAACTGAAAATTGCATAGTCCTTCCCCTCGTGTCCCTTAGTAATTAGTGTATATGGATTATAATCATGAGGACTGAGGCTCTTAGTGCTCTTTCTCATGGATAAATGGTTGAGCAAAAGACAGTCTGTTGCATAAAGTAGTTTAGCCTATGAATGATGGTTCATTAGCAGCCCACAGACTGTCGCTGCCTATAGTGTGGGCTCTTCCTGCATTCGAGTTAACTCTTTCACCCTCTCCTTCAATTGCCAAGGATTCGGTTTGCAGAGTGTGGAGTTAAATGGGGCTGTGCCACGGTATTACAATGGTCTTCTCCCTTCAGAGCCTCAAATAATGCAACAACATCCCCAAGAAACTGCCAACTTTTAACATAGTGTCTAATGACGGATGGGGAATAAAGGAAGCTATTATCAGTCAGAAGATGAGTCAGATATGAAAAATAACACCTTTTTCTAGACAATATTATTACACTGAGGAAATGAAAAAGACTTTTTTTTGCAAAGGAACAGGCCTTGAGCATTAAAAATGCGCATTGCAGAGCCTGGTGCTGTTTGAGGGAGTAGCTCCAATAAGTGAGCAAACCCCATCCCACCTTTTGCACCTGTCCCTGCTGTGCCACGTTTTGGAGCCTGGGTGCTGGGCAGACATTGCTGTGCTTCCCAGGAAAGGAACATCTAAGGCTCTATCTGAAAAGCAAGATTGTAGCCCAAGGTAATTTGGTGCTGGTGATAGAGGAGGGGAATGGAAAAATCAGATCTTGAATTTAAATTGCATGCAGTTTTGTACACTCAGAGAAACTCACACTAATCCTGGAGGGAATCCTGACACTTAGGGCCATACTGCTGTCATTTTAACAAAATCTGTTCTACGTTACTAACCAGAACTTCAGAAGGAAAAATCATCTTGGGGTTTTTTGGGGACAATTTCCAAAGGGAGATAAATTCTCAAGGGAGATAAAACTATTGATCCTACTGACTTTCACTGGTATTTGTTTTCTTAATTCTCTTAAGAGATGTCTGCAAGAAAAGTGCTTTGTTTGTATATGAGTAGAGCTATGCTGTATTGACAGTGATCCTGCTTTGGATATAGCAGTATCCATAAAGCTCTGCTGGTGTTAGTGCAATAAAAACAGCCTGACTAATGCAAGTCCAAATAGAAGCCTTACAAGCCACACTAGCCATTCACCTGAATAATTGTATCTTGCAACGGTGAGCAAGCCCTCTCCTTTGCATAGCTTTAGTTTTCTGGGGCCATGTATTGGACACAGTTGTTCTGCAACTGCTCCAGAAATGGGCTGGGATTCTGTGTTTCCAGTAAGACTCACAGGGACTGTCCATGAGGCTTGTCTGCTGTTCCCCTCAGACACTTATCTGCCTCCTTGGCTCTCCAGAAGGAACACAGGAAGATGTAGCATTTGTGCATCATTAGCACAAATCCCAGAGCAGGAGGAACATAGCAAACTTAGCCATTTCCTCTGTGCATCTGTTTGACCATGTTGCTTTTTTGCCCTATAGCCGGACGAGTTGACCAACGCCTTGGAGATCAGTAACATTGTCTTCACAAGCATGTTTGCCCTGGAGATGCTCCTGAAACTCCTTGCCTTTGGCCTCTTCGGCTACATCAAGAACCCGTACAACATCTTTGACGGGATCATAGTTGTCATCAGGTCACTGCCAGTTCTTTCTCCACTGTGGCTTTTCTGCCGAGGGCTCAGACCAGTTGGGGAGTGGGATGGGGAACAGGAATGACGTGGGATGTGTTAATCCAGGGCTCACTGGCTATGATGTGCTATAATTATGCTGGCCTTTTAGATTCCTGTCATTAGAAGGGTTGTCCAAAGTAAATGGACCTGGCAGATGGAGAACAAAGTCTATTTACACATCTGGCACTGTGGTCAATTTTCCACTGAAGTGCAGAATGGCTGGTCCTGGGAAAGGAGTACTGTGAGTGTCCATATCCCAGCAGCGTGCACTCCCTCTCCCAAATTAACACATAACTCGGGCCGGAATAGGGCAAGCAGGAGGGTAAGAGAGGGCACTGTTCTGCTGTCCTCTGCCAGGGGAACACTATCCCAGCCTAAACTGGAGATGTCACAGCATGTGGGTGAGAAGCTTGTGCAGCACCTCTCTGTGCTGGGATTCTTTCTAGCAGTGCTGTCACCCCTTGATCAGTAATTTGGGACAGAGAAACCAAGGGAGACATAGAAGGTCTAAAAACCAGGATAGTGCTCTTGGCTTCAGTTGGCCCATCCGTTTGATTAGGAGAAGTGAATAGCAATAGAGGCCCAGAACAAAGGCCAGTCTGTGGCCTGATCAAACCAACCCACCCCAACAAATGTTCCCTAATATCCCTCTGGATATTAGCTTGGTACAAAATTGTGATCCACATTTTGGGGCTAGGCTTGTGACTGATTGTAGTGATGAGGACTAGCAGGAGACATGCTGTATTGTGAAGAGCCACAGAAAGCGAGGGAATTAAAGAATCAAGAAACCAGCTATAAAGGATGTAGGTTGTGCATGAGCATGTGTGTCTGCACAACTGGGAAGTGAAGGTGTTTTTCAGAAGTAAGAAAGTAGCAGGCAAATAAACTACCCCTTTAGGGCTTAAATGGTGTGATAGCCTGTAAGAAACCAGCCTGCTCAGGGCTTTCATACTACAGTACTGCTGTTTTTAGTTCTCTTCTGATGTTCCTGCAGTGTCTGGGAGATCATCGGCCAGTCGGACGGAGGCCTCTCTGTGCTACGAACTTTTCGGCTGCTCCGGGTGCTGAAACTGGTACGTTTCATGCCCGCCCTCCGTCGCCAGCTGGTGGTTCTGATGAAGACAATGGACAATGTAGCCACCTTCTGCATGTTGCTCATGCTCTTCATCTTTATCTTCAGGTACCAGAGCCTGCAGCTCTTCTTCGATTAGTTGTTCAGCTTGCTTAAGTAATATGTAGGTTAGAATAACGATATATCGCATTTTCTAGGCTGCCTACATGATAGAAGTGCTCACAATAGACTGACAAGCAGACACTCAACAGACTATTTACCTCTTTTTAATCTCAGTTTTTCATGCAGTACTGTAATTCTGTAGATGAATGAAGTACACAAACAGGCAACAATTGCTCTGGAGTTCCTGGGAGGCTTATTTAGCTGTGTCTCAGGAAGCTGTCAGTAACTGGGCTGTACCAGTGTTGTATTTGAGATGGAGGTTGTACAGGCTCCGAGACTTCTGTCTGTTTAACCCTATAATGCTCCTCAGGATCCTGTTCTTGGAAACCGGTTGGATTAGGGAGCTGGCAATATGGTTTGTCATTTTCTAGACAAAGAAGATCCCTGATTTGACTTCAGTGTAGGTAGACAATTGTAATGAAATGTGACACAGGAGAACCAAATGGCAGGGTTTGACCAGTGATCATGTCAGTGGTGGAGCAGAGCCCTTCTTCCTGGGAGATACCACTGGCACACAAAACACTGCAGGGGGGAAAGTGTCCAAAAAATCACTGCAATCCTCCCTGCAACCATATTTCATACAATAATGTGTTTCTTCCGTCTCCCTTTTTTTCCACTCTAGCATTCTCGGAATGCATCTTTTTGGATGCAAGTTCAGCCTGAAAACTGATACGGGAGACACAGTTCCAGATAGAAAGAATTTTGATTCCTTACTTTGGGCCATTGTGACCGTATTTCAGGTAAGCTCTGTATCCTCCGGGAAGTTTTAATGTAGACCACCTGGACAAGTTATTTCACTTTTAAAAAAAACCTATTCCAATAGGTGTCAAATTTGGACTGAGTCGGCACTGTAGAGTTATTAGGGCAAAGTGATCTTGTTTCTGAGTTAGCTGGTTTCTATAAGCCCTGACAGAGAAGCAATCTACTCAAAATCATCACTGTGCATATCTGTTTTCAGTAAAAGTGAAGTCTAAGAAGGCCTGGAAATCCACCCTTATTTTCCTTTCATATAATCAGTAAGATCAAAACTCACAGTCTACTGTCCATGCTCCTCCTATTCTGTAGATCTCTGTGTCCTTACTTGCCTTCACTGCCCCAAAAGTGCACTTCGCAAACAATTTCATTTAACTGGGAGTGACAAATACTGTGACAAATCAGAGGTGCAGTTGCTGGTATATATGCTGGGAAAGTCTTTTTATATAAAGACTCCTCTGCAGACAAGATCTGTTATGTGCTTTAAATTACTGGCATATTCCACAATGGAGCAATAAGCTGCGATTTCTAGGACATTCTAAATATAAAGATTAGTCTTTTCTGTTTAAAAGCTCAGTCTGTAGAGCCCAAGTGCAGCACAATGTAAACAATGTTAAGCTAAGTTTCTAAATGCAGAGTAGGTGTTCACCACATATCACTCAAGGTAGAAACCAGTCCAGAGTCTTCACTGTGAAGAATATAACTTCTTGTGAAGTTTTCCTTCTTACAAAGGAGCAAGGACAAATCAGCATTAGTCTCACAAGTTCACATTTTTCTTTTACCAGCATAAATACAGATTCCTGCATTTATTCTAACAGTCCCTTGGGAAATAGAGTTGGCACAGAGCACAATGACTACATCCCATGAAGGTTAATGAGTGGCATGACTGAGTGCATCTGACTGCATTCCCATCCCCAAAGCTACCTTGTTTTTAGGAGGGTTAGAGGCCATTTTCATTGTAAGCATGAATTAATGTGGAGCATGAATCTGTCATCCATTTTCTTAGGCCCCAGGATTTTTGAGCTCCAGGAAAGCTAGGAGAGTGGGAATCCCTGAGGAAGGTCCCTTGGAGCAAGGCTTTGCAAAGATGTGTATTTTTTTGCCCAGCTTGTCAGTGCTTTTGGAAACCACTTTGCTTCCCTGAGTTTCTTGAGCCACCCAATGTCATTTATCTCATCAAATATCATATCCCCTACCCTTTCCTTCAGCTCCAGATGTCTTATAAGGAGCAGCCCAAAAGGAGACAACAGCTCTGGCCTCAGGTCTGTTATCTTCTGATGGTTATCAAAGGAGTCAATACCGCAACCAAATAATGGGACTCATACCAGCGCATCCTTCATGTAACCATATCTAGGATCTGAACTTGTCATCTCTATGGGCAGCGGTGTGCTAGATCTTCCTGCAGAGAGGGGAGGTTTGGCCAGGAGAGAGCTCTCACATGCAAAGATCTAAATAAAGGAATGTTTTGCTCTCTCATCTCATGAGACCTGCTAATGATTATGCTCAGAAAAGGTCAAAAGGAGAGGAAGAAATGGATGAGTCAGTATTTGAATGCAGCTGCTGTGCATGAGAGGAGTGGAGTAATCAGAGAGTCTTCCCCTTCACCTCTCTGCAGATCCTCACTCAAGAGGACTGGAACGTGGTACTGTACAATGGGATGGCATCTACATCATCATGGGCAGCACTCTACTTTGTGGCCCTGATGACCTTCGGCAATTATGTGCTCTTCAACCTTCTTGTTGCCATTTTGGTGGAAGGCTTCCAGGCAGAGGTAAGAGATCTGAGCAGAGGGAGTAAGAAAACTGAGAAGTGTATGTAGGCAAGAGTGTAGGGATGAATCCATGTCAGTGCAAACATGTAGCCATGCAAGCAGCCCTAAATTTAAACTTGAGGGGCGTAGATGAGCTGGGTTGGGCATGTGAAGCTCTTGTGAATCTATTTTGGCAAATAAGGCCCACTGGACTGGCATGGGATGTGGGAGACCACCACTTTTGTTGATCTGCTACAGGGTCTGTTGTGTGACCTAGAGGAAATAATTTAGGATTAATTTAACTCACCAAATCTTCCATATGTCCTGTGTTTTGTGTTTCTTCATGGTGGGCCTCAGGTCTTCAATGTATCTAGCCAGTGCTAGTCATGCGGACCAGGTAGGGTGTGAACTGGCTCTCAATCCAGGCCTTTCCTTGTTACTCCGTCCCTTATGTGTTATTTAAGGCTAGTAGCACAGCTGTTCAAAAGCTGTGTTGCAAGGTTACAAACATTAAATTTTGAGATACTTAGGATGATGTAGGACATATAAATGCTAAAGAGATTTTTACCTACACCTGAAAATAATGTCTCTGTCAGGTCACTGAGCAGGGAATTTATGACAAACTGTGGGCATCTCATCTCATCTCACAGGGAAAGGATTAGAGAAATGATTTTATTTCTCAGTCAAAAGTGATATGCCATGTCCTGATCTGAACGAGGCAGGAACCTTAGCAGCTGTGCAGGCAATCCTGTGCCACATGATCCAGAGCAGCAGGCCACACTGGTATGAGTGGTGTAAGTGGTATAGTACTGGTGTGAGTGGGGGGCCCCTGCGGCAGTTTTTCTCCCCACTGGCAAGTCCACTCCAGATCCGCTTTCAGCATCCTGAGAGAGTGAAACCAGCCATCCCCTGCCCTATCCTGCTCTTCTCCATCTTCCTTTCAGATCACAGCAAGTCCATTTGGGGGACATTTTAAGTGAGGATGATCGGTTTTGGTTGTAAATATAACCATGTATGTGCACATATATATTATCCAGAAAAAATTACTTTTTTCGAAGTCCTAGAGCAAATAGAAATGATTTTGAGACTTACCAAAAATCATCCGGTCCCAGTTAACGCTAAGAATAGTGGCATCAAAAGGGCTTACGTCGCGCTTTGGGATTTTTTAATTATTACTTTTTTATTTCTGCAACCATCAAGAAGGGAAAGTTTGCTTAGTGCTGGATTGGCTTCAGAGACACACAGACTCAGAAAGAAAATGAGAAAATGGCTTCAGTTTTCACCGCCTTAGCTCCCAAGGGAAAGGAAGAAATTATTTTTATAGGATTTTTTTTTTTCACTTTTTGTTTTTTTCCCCAGAAATGGTATCGTGCTCTCATTTGCCGTGTTTAGATCACACTTAGATGAACCTTCGCTGGCCATAGAATATAATTGAAATATTCATGGACCAAAAATTCCCTTCTCTCAAGCCAGCACAGCCACATCTATGTCTTTCAAGGATGTCTGCATAGATTCATTATTAAAACACCCCTCCTAGCTTCCTCGCAGCTCTAGCAGAGGAAAATTATTGAAACAACAGGAGACAAGCCCCAGTTTGGAAAAAAACAACCCTGATCTACATTGCTCAGGACTGTTTCATGGATTCTGAGGGTGGTGAGTGCTACCTGCACGCACAGAGAAGACACAAGTAGTCCAGCTCATCGCTTTCAAAATGAACAGTTCTGCACTGCATTAGTGGGCATTTTAATGTCTTGTACAATGTGGTCCATGCCCTGAAGATCCAGTACAGCCAACCAAGAAGAGCAAGAAGGTCTTTTTCCAAGAGAAGCCTATATTCCATGTGTCAGTGACTAGAGCTCATGCTGACACTGTTTACTTCCAAATTCCTGTAGTTTTCTCAGTGTCACTGATCTCAGCATCTCCTGGCTTTGCTCTGGATACTGTAACACCTTTGCTATATTCTTGTTCTAGTGCAACCTGTTGCAGATGGAGGTGGACATTTTAGCCACTAACCTAACAAGACCAAAGCAAAGGAATTGCCAGTATTTCTAAAGGCTCTGCAGTAGCTGCTGTCTTCCAACCCAGAAGGGGTTTTCCTCTAGGAAAGTTGTAGCTGTATTCAGAGCGGTTGTGCTGGACCTCAGTTCTGCTAGAAAACGACACAGGCGTAGCAGACTAAAGTCTGTGCTAAAGTAATAGATTTTCCTGAACTGAGTGCAGAAGCAACCAATACAGTTGGCCATATGGTAGCTCAGAGTATTCAGTAGCCAGACGTGTCAGATATCCTCAGATTCCACCAACCAGCAAATCTGGGTGGAAAGAGAGAACATGCCAGGGAAACCCAAATGAACGATAACCAGCATTGTGATCCAACTGACTGGAAACTGCTCCTGCTCAAGCAATCTTGCATTTAGGCACAGAGAGCCCTGGTCCAGCAGTTTGCATCCTTTGTTCCTGATTGCTTTAGGGCAGAAGAAAGTTTTCTCTCCTCGACAACCTGGCAGCTTGCAGGTATCTTTGTACAGTACAGATCCCATTCCTTACCTGCTCTCTTAGAGGTTGAATCACCTGCTAATTTGAGGCCAGAAATGGGCAGCCTCATGCAATACTCTCTGAGTGCATGATTACAGACCTAGCCAAATGGCTGTTGTTTTCTTGCTCACGCTTAATGGCTCCTTTCGGAACTGTTACGGACAATGATTTAAATGTGTTTAAGGAGTAGTTTTCACTCAGTGCTGCCTCAGAAAAGGCCAGCAACCACAGGCATGACATTTGCAGGGCACATTTTGCTCTCCACTTCCATTTATTATAAATCCTGACATTAAGCCTATGGGCTTGACAGTTGTCTCATAGTGAGGTATTAGCTGTGTTACAGAAAACCCTTCTCAGGGCTGTATTTCAGCTACCAGGGCTCGATTCAAGTCTTGCACTTATAAATGCATAACTTAGCTCTGGTTGTAAGCCAAAGATGTTTACAGTCTCCTTAGATAACTCCCAGGAAGAAGTATTGGTGGAGCTGGGTTTTCTTTTGTCATCCCTTGTTCTGTTGGTATGTTGGGAATATGGCAGAAATTCTTGTTTTGACCTCTTTGACTTTGCCCTCTTAGAGGGTGATGCTCTTAGCAGAAGACACTGAGGTGCACTTCTCCTCCCTCTGCTCAGGTGTTTCTTTTACTTAGATGGAGAGTGACTTCTGGGAGACTTGTGCAGCTAAGAGGGTGCATATCAGAGCTCTAAGCTCTGGACCATCAGCAGCATTTCAGCAAGGACGCTAAAAATTGTACTGTAAATCACAGTACACAGTCTCAGCTTGATCTCAGGTTCTGATCTGCTTGTGGGGCAAGTTTGGCAGGAGTATCCCTAGAAGAGAATAGGCTTAAATGGCCACAAAACCATTTTTAGTACATTTGTGTTTAGGACAAGAAGCAGCCAGACTTCAAACAGGACCATAATTGCATATTTGAGCTTACATTGTTCCCATGTCATTTTGAAATCTACCCCAGAGCTGCTCTGGAAAAGCAGACAAACCTTCCAAAATTTGCAAATCTTTCATCTACTCTGCACTAGTGCTTCTGCTCCAAAACAGAGAAGATGAATAAGGCAGCTTAAGCCTTTCAGTCATCCTGTCTGTTGGGCTGCACCAGTTAGCAATACATCACAGATGAAATTAAGTTCACTGCCACTTCAGCACCATGTCTCTAGAAACCATGGTGATTTGTTCAGGCATCAGTTAAGGAACTGTGCTCCTTTTTCTGTGATCAGCTGCTTTAATCCAACCATTTGATATCAATTTGCACGGCTGTTCTGCAATCTTGATGAATCAAGCCAGAGCCATGCCGACAGGCTGCTGGAATCTCTCCTCTCTGCAGACCTTCCCCTGCAAAGGAGAACATGACAGTAGCTCTTCTGTCCCAAGCTTATACATTATTTAGGCTCATCATTTTTGGTAGCAGAGGCAGATATGTATGAAAGGGAAAAATAACTGGACGTCTGAGGGTGGTTGGCTGTTCTCTGTCCTGAGATGATGCTGTGCTGCCAGGCAAGCTGGCCTCATTCCCTTCTGCCTCAGCTTCAATGTTACCAAGAGATTTCCCAATACAAGTGCGATTACCAGCCAGCGTGAAGAAAGCAAATCGGGGCTGCGTTTTCAGATCTAAGTGAAATTTACAGTGCTGTCAAATAAAGAAGAAAAACCCTTCAACGTCCTTTGACATTAAAACCTAAGTGCTTTCAGATGGGATCATGAAGAGTGCAAATATGGAACCCCACAATGCCAATTTTTCTTAGTCACTCCTCTGATTACAGCTGCACTTTCATGTTCTCCCCTGGGATACACTGTTCAGTGAGGCTGGGCGCAGTGTAGGAAACACAACGACATTGCAGGAACAGTAGTCACAATCACAACATCATCCTTTCTGTCCAAGTATAAAAATTAATCAAAACAAAGAAGAGGGACTTACCTGGGGTTAATCCCCAGGGCAGTGTCAGAGGGAATTTGGCATTCTGCCCTCCTAGTTCTTGGGGCCATACTTAAAATAACCATGGGGAGCTGAGGTATCTCTGAGCTGCTAAGTAATCCAAATGGCCTTTGTGCTAAAGTTTAAATGAATCGGGTCTGTTAATTATCCTCCTTCTCTCTGCAGGGTGATGCCAATAGGTCAGACACAGATGAGGACAAGACATCTGCCAACTTCGATGATGATTTTGAGAAGCTAAAAGACCTCCGAGCAACAGGTAGGATTTTGTCTTTACATTTTCCTGGGAATCTGAGGGCTACAACTCTGCTTCCACAGTCATCTTTTCATAGCAGCTTATGGGGGAAAGTGGAAGAATCCGTTTTATTTGGCAATTAATCTGATAGCTATGTTAACAGAGCAACTATGCAAAAAGTGTTGGGAAAGCTAAATGAGCATTGATATTTCCTTTAAACAGATGTTTTTCTAATTTAAACTGTACTAGAATATTTAGATATGTCTCATCATTTCTTCTGTATCATTACCACAGAATGGTTTGCTGACAGCAATATTCTCACACTTCTTCTCAGCAGCTTTTCAAATCAATCATGTTCTCATCTGTTCTTTTTGGTTTCTCACACAAATGCATTTAGGTGAGGTTTGATTGATGGAAATGTTGCTGTTCATTTGTGTTACAGGAGGGCCTGGCAGTTGATTTGAGGTAAGGCCACATGGTACTAGTGTACTATAAACATGGAATAGTAGGTGACAGCCTTCACTCTATAGAGTTTGCAACCAGATAGGGGACAGGAAGGGATCACATATTTTAACAGAGTGAATAAGCATGATGGTAAACAGGAGCCAGTTTAGTTCCTCTGTACTTTGATTCTCGGCTTGGGCTCCTGTTAGGATTGCTTTAAATGCTTCTAAACCAGGATTCGTTTCAGCTAAGGAAATGATATTGATTGTGGTGAGCAGATGGAATTCAGCTGAGGAAGGGGCAGAATTAATTTGTTGGGGAAGCTGAGACAAAGCTGGATCACAGCAAGGTGATGGAGCTGCTCAGTCTGCAGATGAAGCAACAAATTCCAAACACCATGTGATCAAATGAATGTCCATTGCAAATAGTTGGCAAGGAACCCACAGCACCAACTATGCACCAGCTTTGCACCAGCTATTTGCTGAGCAGCTTCAAATAGTAAGAGAGTTCTAGGGGAAAGAAATATTGTCACCTCTTCTCAGGTAATACAGGAATAGAAAACATGGCTGAGCTTGCCATCAGTCAAAGTCCATGAGTAATTGTGTGTCTCCATAAGCCTCATAGGTGCCAACCGGTGACTAAACAGCATAAGGACATTAACAATTCTATTACAATGCTGTTGGTCTGTAAACAGATACACTGGCAAGAGGAACATGTATTGCAGATTAGCAAATTTTGAGCTGGATCTTCCACCCTTCAAAATAAATGGCAGTGTTCCCGTGGACTTCTGTGGTGCAGATCAGGTATTTGTGCACAAGCCAGCAACTAAACAGATGATACAATAGAAGCATACTGCATTACAAAAGCAGCCAGTGGAAGAAAAATAGCAGGGGTAATGCACTCACTTGGATTTCTCACTGCAGACTTGTACTTCTTTCCTGCTGGTCGCAGATGGTCCCATCCTTCCCCCTCTTTAAGACTGATTCTGGAGTTATTAAACCAGAACCCACTAAGCCCAGTAAAACAGGAGCTAGTTCAACTTTAGTTTTGTGTTTAAAGTTAGGCTTTTGGTTTTGAGTATTACAGCACTCCATAGGGCTGGAGGTGCTATGTCTGGTTTGTCTTCAGTGTGAATACGGTTTTTGCAGTCTGTACTTGCCATACAGCTGAAATAGATGCTTTCTGCAATTACAACAGAGATGTGCCATTAGATTACAGGAAGTTTACTCTTCTAGACGGGTGGATGTGTAAAAGCAACTTCCATTTCTTGTCCCCTGAACAGATGACTAAAGACAATGACTAATGTTTGCTTAGTGCCTTCCCCATGAGGGAACTTAGAGCACATCAGAACTGCATAAAAATCTCTGTGTAAAACTATGACAAGAAGAAGAGATCAACTTCCTAGGGTGAATTTAGCCAGTCCTTAATGTCCTTTCCCTGGAAACTCTCTCCCAGTCCCCCAAAACTGTAACTCCACTTTCTAAATCCCAAGAAACAGTGAGCAAAAGAAGCTTTGGAGGCCAATGAGTTCTGAGTCCAGGCAGGTTTTAAAAGGTTGTGACATTTGCCTTATGCCTTTCAATGTGGTGGGGGTGATCTTATTGCCCACAACATTTCATCTCCATTTGGCAGAGTTCCTAGAAGACCCAAGGAGCGATATCCATTTTGAAGAGTGATTTCTGTAGCTGTAGCTGAGCATTCACCTCGTATTCTCTCTCCCCTTCTCTCCAGAGATGAAGATGTACTCCCTTGCCGTCACCCCAAATGGACACCTGGAGGGCAGGGGAAGCCTGCCACCTCCTATAATCATGCGCACTGCTGCCACACCAATGCCCACACCGAAGTGTTCCCCACACATGGATTCAGTGCACACTTTTGTGGACTCGAGGAGAGGGAGTAACGCTTCGCTAGACCCCTTGAGCTATGATCAGAAGTCCTTGGTACGTTCCTATTGCTAACAACTCTCCCTCAAGTGCCTGCAAGCAGCACAGGTTATATATATGTGTGTGTTTGTGCGCGCGTGTGTGTGTGCACGCATGCGTTGCTGGAAGATAAAAACGAGAGTGATAGAGATGAGAAGTATGTGGATAGGCAGGAGGAGAACAGAGTCAAGAGGGAGAAATGAATGAGTGTGCTATGCTGGGGTAGGAGAGTGACAAGATAACAGTCAAGGACAGTGAGTATATGAAGAGGGGAGATGGGGATGTACTGGGATTCAGTGTTTTCCTGCCTAGTATCTGATTGGAAGTCCATGCCAAGCCACCTCACTGGAGAGACGCAACCTGAGACAAGTCATAAGTTCATGCAGTTATTCCAGCAAACCCCTCTGAGGAGGAGCAGGCATCTTTTGCCAACCACACTGGCCATTTTGTGGTGTTGTGGAAAAGCTGTCAAGTGTTCCTGTGAGGATGAGGCCTGTTTCCCCTCACAGTGTTTTAGGCTTGCATCTTGAATCCACCTTGTCTCAAGGGGAAATGAAACATTTGTCCTTACCAACATAGCAGCTGAGCTCCAGTTACAGTACAGCAGCCCCAGCCCCACTGGAGGGGAAACAGAGGAAACAAGGTATGAGCTGACCGATTGCTCATGGAGCAGAGATCTGGCTGGAGCTGACTGCTTTGGCAACTGATTGAATTTTGCCTGCAACAGGGGAGTGGGAGGGCAGCTCTATGAAAACAGAGGGAGCAGAGTTAATAGACAAAGTGGATTTCTGCTGCTGCTTATCTATCCCATTCCTCTGCTCTGTAACTGCAATATCATGTTCAAATCAAGGCAGCAGACCGTGAAGACACTTCACACAGAGGCAGAGCCACTATCCCCTTTGGTAAGCTGCTTAGTCAAGGTAATGCTTTTGAAAAGAAAATAGAGATGACTGTTGTTTGCCTTGGGGTTTCATGGGATTGTGAGTTGCTGGAGAGGGTTGTTCATCATCTGAATCCTTTCTCTGAGAGCATATCAGTGCCACTAGCCAAAGGAAGATGAAGCAGTCAGAGGAGACCTGGCCAACACTGAGAAGGAGGAAGGCAGTTTGCCTCATTTTGTGCTGGGAGGAACCATAGAGGAAAAAGGAGTTTCCCTTCTAGCTTTTCGGATCTGACCTTAAGTGCTCTCATCCTGGCAACTACCTACCAGCCAAAGTGCACTGACACACTGATCAGTGCCAGAAATTTGCTGTAAGAGAAACATTCATTCCATCTCCTTATACAGCAAATTGAAGAGAAAGTAATGCAAATAGGGGCACAATTTCCAATAGGCACTTGGGTGACTCAGGTGCCAGAGCCCCTTTGGAAGCCAGGGAAGTTGTGTGCTGAAACCACTTGACCATGAGGAAAGAAAATGCCACTTCAGCAATAGTGTCTTTGGGTTCATTTTTTATGCACAGTTAATGTTGCCAGGACAGTAGAAAGTCATGCAGCACAGAGGATTGGTAGCTGTGCTACAGGTGTAGTTCAAAGAGTACCTTCAGAGTGGGCTTAGCTGGGTGCTCCCATCTCAAGGCATTGGCATGATGAAATAGGTGCAGTGAAGAAAGCTGGAAGGGGAAGACATGATGGCAACGAGAAGGGTCATCCAGTCTGGGCAAAATGCCATATCCTTTCGCTTTCTCCTGCAAACAAACCCTCAAATGTCTTTCTCCTCTCTCAGTCCAGCCTCCGCAGTTCCCCTTGCGCCAACTGGGGCACCAGCAGCAACTGGGGAAGCCGACGCTCAAGCTGGAATAGCCTGGGCAGAGCCCCGAGCCTTAAGAAGAAGAACCAGTCAGGAGAAAGAGAGTCCTTGCTCTCCGGGGAGGGGAAAGGCAGCACAGACGATGACTCTGACGACGCCAAGTCTAGCACGGTCAGCAGGCCCTCGTTGCACCGCCAGGCAGAGTCCCTGGACTACCGCAGCTCCCTGGACCTGCCTGAGCTGCTCCAGTTGCCCACCATGCGCCACTCGCTCAGTATCAGCCCCATGGCCGTTCTGCCTGCTGAGTACCAAGACTGCAATGGCAAGATGGTTCACGTCCCCAGCGAGTTTTTCCTGCGTGTCGACAACCACAAGGAGGATGCCATGGACTATGAGGATGATATGGAGGATGTGAGTTGAGGGGGAAATTGGGCTCTCATGCTTTAAGTGGCTTTTCCACTCCAAGAAGGCTGATTAAAAATCAAGCTTTGAAATGTGTTACTGCCTGATGGCTAGTGTAGACAAAATGAATCCAGATCTGAGGGATGGGCATCCACTTCCCAAAATGTTTTTTTGTTTAGCTAATGGGTTGAGCTGTTATCTTGCAGTGGTCTCTAACAAGGTAAAACTGCAAGGGGTTGTGCATGCATTTGCCTAGTTTTTGGACTGGTTGAGATTGTCCCCCGGCCCACGATGCCTCCAAAATAGACTTGTAGACACAACAGCTAGCTAATGTCTTTGCTCACAAGAGCTGTTTGGCATCTCGAAGGCTTGAAAGTTTCTCTATTTAACTTTTTGGTTGTTTGAGGCCTTCTTGGTTTTGACAGAACTTTGGATCTCAAAATGATACCTGCCTAGAAAGTCTTGCTTTGTTATGTTCATATCTCACTGTACAGCAGTCCCTTTCTTCCACCCCTTTCCTCCCTGTTTTGTTGGACAAATGTGACAATGCCTGCCACATCTCCGTCCCAAAAGCCGTGACTCCCTACAGGCGCTATGAAATGCCGTGTACCACCCCCTTTCACAAAAAGAAGAGGCAGGAAAATAAAAGAGGAAGAAAAGGTGTTTCTTCTTTTCTATCCAGAGTTACTGCTACCGAATTCGTAAAGTCCTGGAGCCCTACAAACCACAGTGGTGCAAGAGTCATGAAGACTGGTCCCTCTACTTGTTTTCCCCACAGAATCGGTAAGAAATCCCAGTGAAATGCCAGCCCACCAGGTTTCTGTGGTAATGGAATACTACATTTCTAGCTAGCCTTCCCTTGAGAAAAATCCCTCTCTGATGCAGAAGCACTGAGAGTTTTAGAAATCCAATTCCTGATTTTTAGGTAACTTTTTCTTTTACATGTAGGCAGAATTGTTGCATGGTTCACTCCATGCTTGTCTAGGAAGAAGGGTGGTTTAACCAGCCTTAAGAATAGCTGTTATTACATCTTGTTTACTGCATTGATAATAATGGCTGAAGCGTGTGGAGAGACTAGCTTACCCCCTGGGCTGATGCTGGTCGCACAGATGCTGAAGACTTTCGAGGACATGCCGTTCGGGTGGGAGTCTCTTGCTGACCCAAACATCTGAAGGGTATTTTTCTCCCCGTCATTTTTCAGGTTCCGAGTGATGTGCCAGAAGGTCATTGCCCACAAAATGTTCGATCACGTGGTGCTTGTCTTCATATTTCTCAACTGCATCACTATAGCACTGGAGCGACCAGACATAGACCCACACAGCACGGTGAGTACCTGAGTCTTTTTCTTCCTTGATGCAGCATCCAAACCTTAGTCTTTTCAGGGCAAAACCCTGCAAGATGAAGGATGTTTGTTTTCTAACGTCTTAAATAACTTGCCTCTTTTTGTTTTTCTGTGTTTTACAGGAAAGGATATTTCTAAGTGTTTCTAATTACATCTTCACAGCAATCTTTGTGGCTGAAATGATGGTTAAGGTAATTACATCTTCATCCCATGGCCCATAGTGAGGCCTGGCAAAGACCAGAACATGGCATAGTTATGATCTGGGTGAAGATTTAAATGTCTCTCTTCTCCTGGCTGTAGGTGGTAGCTCTTGGCTTTTTTTCTGGGGAGAACACGTATCTGCAGAGCAGCTGGAACGTCCTGGATGGAGTCCTGGTCTTTGTATCTATCATTGACATAATTGTCTCCATGGCATCGGCAGGCGGAGCTAAGATCCTGGGTGTCCTTCGTGTTTTGAGGCTTCTGCGGACCTTGAGACCTCTCCGGTATATTCACCAATAGAGTGGCTGAGTTTGCTTTGTGTTGACACATCAAGGATTTTGAAAAAATGCACATGATCCATCAAGGTCTTGCTTAATAACGCAAAAAGCTGAAACATAGTATGGGTAGAATCCTCTTTGGGGAGCTCTTATCTAGTGAAACTGTTTGAAAACAGTGAAATTAGTTATAATATAATTCGTCTTCGCCAGCATGGAAAAGAGCGGATGGAGTTTGGAGTGCGGGGTGTTATCGTACTCAGGCAGTTAGTGCAGTGAATGCCTCCTCCACGCTGCATTTTTATCACTGTTTTACAAATAGGTCTGGCTCCTTGTTAAACTGCACAACCTCACAGTCATTCCCAAGCAAAGAGGTCGCGTTGGCTGGGAGAAAATTTGCAACTGAACAGGTGCTGACAATAATTTGATAAGCTCCAGCATCTATACCTGTTCTCCCATGCCTGCATATCTAACATTACTGCAAAACAATTTAGCTCTCAGCTAGGAAGAGGAAGGGGAGACGCTTTCAGTATCTGAGAAAAGGAAAAAAGAGAATTTGTCTTTTTTTTTATGATTATGCAATAACAAAGAGTGTTAATGCTTGGGGAATTTTTATCAGCTCACGGCTCCTGTTCTATTTCCATCCTGCTTGGCAAGAAACACAAGCCTTTTTTCATGAAATTTCAGAGGAAATAAGATAGGCACCTCCTGAGACCTGTAGGCTTTCTGATGAAAAGCTGATTGCTTATGAGAGTAATAGGAAGAGGCAATCTTGTTTAGGCCCATGACCACAAGAACAACAGCTATTTGTCTGCTGCTCTGTATTTCCTTAGTGACAAGTAACTTTGTGAGTGTTTCTGTCTCCTCTCTTGCTCCCACACTCTGTTCTGCTGGTGGTATCGGGGTCCCGATGCAGTGCTGGCTCACCAGGAGCCACGCTGGGTCACCCTGGACAAGCCTTGGCCTGGCAGCGCCTCGGGGCACACAGAACTGTCTAACACACAGAACTAGGAACAGAAATCAGGGCATAGGCAATTCATAAGTAAACGTAAGGGGAAAAAAGGGAATTGGTCTTGGAGAATAACTAGGCCAGATCCTATTAATAGAGAGAAATTCATCACCTCTCACGACACCTTCACTTATGACAGCCTCTTCTAGGATTACTCCAGGGACCATTCCTAACACTTAGTAGGTGCAGTTCAGACTGCCACATTATTTGCTGCCAAACAGGACCCTGTTTAAATGCTTTGTCCCTGCAGCATACAACTCTCCTCTTTTCTGTGTTAGGCAGGCGTGAAAGCATCATTAGCCATGCGAGCTCAAGCTACCTGCAAGGACTCATACCCTCTCCCCTCTACAGGCCCCTCCTAAAAAAAACTTTTATGTTCTTCAGTCAATACACCCACCTTCCCAGAAAAGCTTGCTTGGGCTAGTTACACTTATGTGTGCAAACACATTTTTCACACGCCCATGGGAGAGCCGTTCTCCAGGCACTCATACAGGAAAGGAAAACACTTGTTCTCTATAATACCCAAAAGCTGCTTCAGGCCGTGCTCAGAGGATGCCTGGCCTCTCACAGCAAGCAAGCAAGCTGCTTTTTAATGGGATGACTCTTTGGCTGTGGAGCTGTTGAACACAAGTTCCTGTTAGCTAAGAGTCAGTTCAGAAACTAATTAGGAAACAAATTGAAATTACTTTGTTTGAAAAGTTGTCCTGGAGCCTGGGCCAGTAGGGCAGGTGAGCACTTATGCCTGTAGAAGGAGGACAAGACAGGCTCTCTAGTACCACTGTGAAGCTGTTTTACACATGTTGTGTTAGGAAGCAGGGTCCTGCCTGGTGAGTGCCCCTCTGCTTGGATCAGAGACACGTTAGAGGGGATCAGCTCTCTGGACTGAGGTACAAATAACCCTGTAGTGGGAACCTCTATGATATTCTGCCCGTAGAGAGTATTCCCTCCTCACTGTTATTAGTAAGCAATTGCCCAACACCCTGCTGACAGTGTGTCTTGCACTTTTTTAATTCCAGCTAATGTGACTGTGAATGTTCTGGTTGTCCAAAGAAGTCACTAATTGTCTCTGAATGCTGCTTGCAGGTGGAGGAGGGTTGTGTTAGCTTTACTGCAGCCCAAGCAGAGGAGGAAAAGCAACCATATAATAACAGGGGATGCATACAAATTAAAAGCTTTACCATTTTGCCATTTTTTCCAGAGTCATCAGCAGAGCCCCAGGTCTGAAGCTGGTGGTAGAAACTTTGATCTCCTCCTTGAGGCCTATTGGGAATATTGTTCTCATCTGCTGTGCTTTCTTCATTATCTTTGGGATTTTAGGGGTCCAGGTAGAGTATTTTCCTCACCACGGCCATATGTAAGTGACTGCTGCAAAAGAAAAGCTGTTTTTCTCACCACCTGGGGTTAAGGTGGAAGTAATGAGCTTAAATCTCTCCAAAGGAAGATTTCAGTTAGGTGTTAGGAAAGAAGAGCTAGGCCCTAGAAGAAACACTCCGGGGTGGGGTTGGCATCTGCTCGTTGGAAGATTCTCAGGATTGGAAGGGCAGACCTCCCTGATGACAACACAACACCAGCTAAGCCTGCCTGAGGTGAGGGAAGGAAAAGACAAATTCCCAAGATCCCTCCTGGCTCTGTGTGCTAGGATGTATATAATATCTCTTCCTCAGAGGGGAGATTGTCATCTTCCCAACAAGACAGGGCAGGCCTGCAGGATCATCACCACCTTTCTGTGTCTGAGGCAATACACAACAATGTCTCAGGGCCTGAAGTTTCCTGCCATGTGTGTTAAGACAGGTATCTGAGCTGGAAGGAAAGGAAAGGAATTTGAACAATGCTACTAGGGGAAAGAAAGATAAATCAGGGGACAGAGTTTTCAAAGCTGCTTCTTTTTTGTTTTTTCTTTTTTTGTTGCTTCTCAAATACAGCTTTTTAAAGGCAAGTTCTACTACTGTGATGGTCCTGATGTAAAAAACATCACTACGAAGACTGACTGCGCTAACGCACGTTACAAATGGGTTCGGCGGAAGTACAATTTTGACAATTTGGGACAGGTAAAGTCCTCATTGCAGGGATTTTCTGTACCAGTTTTTAATGGATGAGCACTTAAAATGTATTCCTTGAGGAGGGTGTGGAACCTCCGTCATAGGAAGTTTCCAAGAATGACATAGGCATTCATCTGTCAGAAGCAACCCTAACCGGGTAAAAATGGATCTGGTCACCTCTTGATCTCTTGCAGCCAGACTTCCTAGGGTTATACAATTCCTTGGTTATAGGAGAGTGTTGTCTTAAAACCACTGCTTTTGCATGCAGTCCCTCCTGTATGGACCTCAACTGTCACTTTTAGTCTCTTGACGTCTAGCTGTTATGTTTGCACATGAAAAAAATAAGGTGCTTTATACTGGCTGAAAAGCAAGACAGCCCATAGTAGGAGCTGGCATATATTATTGCTTTTTAAAACCCCATGACATTGGGCCAGCCTGACATACTGATTTTTAATCATGCTTTGGTGACCACTAAGCCTGATGTTTCTGAGCAAAAGTCAGCCTATATGTGAGGGAAAAGGAGCGTTAACAATCATAGTTTGCTCACTTTTAAGCCAGATGTGGAGATAGGTAAAAGCAAGCCACAATATGTTGCATATCTCCACCATCTCCATGTCAGATGATGTGTTATGAGCTGTGGATTGGGTTTGCTGAGCATTGTCTGTTGTTAGTTTATTTTCTGGGGACTAAAATGCAAGACCAATCTTTTCTGTTTGTTTGTTTGTTTTCTTATAGGCCCTCATGTCCTTGTTTGTCCTCTCCTCCAAAGATGGCTGGGTGAACATCATGTACGATGGTTTGGATGCCGTGGGTATTGACCAACAGGTAAATGTACTGCAGAGTCCAGATGTGTTGCTCTCAGAAGTCTCATGCCTGGGTGACTCTGGTGTTTTTGAAGTCCCAAGAAGGAGCAGAGCTATAGGACCTTCTTGAGGTCCTGACTGCCCATTGGGCTGCCAAGGTTTTCCATTCTCCACTGAATAGCTTTTACAGTGGCTGCGCCCCATGTAGTACACAAACAAGCACTGATGGGGTTTTTAATTAGCATGATGTTACTTGAGGAGGGCCACACGTGCCATTGCACTGCGGCTTCACAGAAGGCTTATAAGAAAGATGTCAGCAAATTTTTTAGCAGGGAGTGTTGCAACAGGACAAGGGGGAATGGTTTTAAACTAAAAGAAGGTAGATTTAGACTAGGTATAAGGAAGAAATTTTTTACAATGAGGGTGGTGAAACACTGGCACAGGTTGCCCAGAGAGGTGGTAGATGCCCCATCCCTGGAAACATTCAAGATCAGGTTGGACAGGGCTCTGAGCAACCTGATCTACTTGAAGATGTCCCTGCCCATGGTAGAGGGATTGGACTAGATGACCTTTAAAGGTCCCTTCCAACCCAAACTATTCTATGACTCTGTGATTCTATGAATAACAGAAAACTCGCATGATATGGGAAACAGCCAGGAATGTTGTGTAAGAGACATTGTTAAGTTTGTGTGTTATATGGCATTTGCAAAGGAAAGTCGAGAGTCTTAGATGAGTAGCTAAGTAACACTTTGTACTTAATTTTCCCCTGCTTCTGAAGATCTCATAACAACTGAGAAACATTAACCATGCGCCCACATCTCAAAAAAAAATAAGCTGGAGCCTGTCTTTAACTAAAATGATCTCGCAGGTGGGATGATGCACATCCACTGAGATTTATCTTAAGCTGTATGAAATAAATGCCAAAATAATTAAATCCTGTAAGCCAACTTACGGAGGCTAGGACAGGTTTTACAACAAAAGTGAAATTCTAGTCAGTGAAAAAGGGAATGAGAGGAAACTGTTTTGGGAAAAATCTCCTAACTCTTCCCAGCCCTCTCCTCCTCCCCACAAAAGTGTACTGTGCTGTCTTGTTGCTACAGAGTGCCCAATATCCTGACTTATACACATCTTGTCTATGCTGCTTCTCTTCTCTCTAGCCCATCCAGAACCATAACCCTTGGATGCTTCTCTACTTCATCTCCTTCCTGCTCATCGTCAGCTTCTTCGTGCTCAACATGTTTGTGGGGGTGGTGGTGGAGAACTTTCACAAGTGCCGACAGCACCAGGAGGCGGAGGAGGCCCGGCGTCGGGAGGAGAAGCGGCTGAGACGCTTGGAGAAAAAGCGCAGGAGTAAGGAGATATACCTGTCTGGTCGGTAGACTGCGTTACAAACCAAAATCTTTCTGAGCCCTGCCTGCTCCCAAAGCAAGACTTTCGTTTTCCTTTGGTTTTGTTTCCATGAGGTACAAGAGGCTGTTTTGCTTCATTACCTCTTTGGCGGTACCTTAAGTCTTGGGTTGCCAACACCCTGGAATTGTCCTCTACAAGCCTGATGTAAAGCATTACCTGTTTACTTGGCTGGGGAGAAAATCCTCCTCCACGCAGAGTCCCCATCACGCTCTGCAAGGCAAAGGTCTCCCAAGCACTGAGCGGGAGCTCGTGTTGTGACAGAGGGATGCAGTGAGTAAACAGCTGCAATGCTTACTGCGTGCGTGAAGGCCAGTCCCGAGGGTAGCCCTGTGGCTTAATGTGCTGCTTGCATCTGATGATGGTGGTGGTTTGATTTATTAATTCTTTTCTTAGACAAAATAGTTGCAATGCTTTTAGCGTCCTAGCGCATGGCCCCGCATGCCACAAACATGCTGCATGAGGGCATGAACAAACTGACAGCCCTGGGGAGAGGAATGGAGCCCCAAGATGGGGCTCTGGAAGATGTCCATTACAAGAGATGCTTGCCCCATCAGGCTGGGGGGCCCTTCACTGCTGAGCGATGTGCTGGGACTCGGTTTGTCCTTGCAAACAGTCAACATGGAAATACTGGCCAGATACAGGGCCATTAGGGTGCAACAGAAGGCCTTCAGCCAAAATCTGCTTTTTAGTGGATCTAGTAGGGACAATCAAACCAGACCAGAAAAACACCTGAACTTGTGTTCCTTTCCTGACCCAAACCTTCCCAGGGGTTCTCATGTATTAATTCTCACCTCCACTGCTCCTTGGCAGGCTCCACCAGGGACAAGCTGCCTATAGCATCTGGTGGGTATTCCCAGGGAAACTGCCAGGAAACCAGCCACACCAACTTCCCAGCCAGTTTTAGTGAACAGGAATAGCCTGCATTAGATGCTGGCAAACATTTTTTAGAAGTAAGTGAGGGAACATGACTTGGCCACTGTGATCAAAGATGAGCTTAGTCAGGGGTAAGGCTTTAGTGCTTCTGGTCCTACTTGCCACAGCAGCTCTGTGGCTCTTTGCCTAGCACTGTGCTGCCACGTGTAATCTCCTGTAAGGACCTAATATCTCATTGTGACAAATGGCTAGTTGTCTCCCAAACATCAAGCCATAGATATCCATTTTCAGCTGGGAAAGCTGCAGTTAGATCGAAGAGTCTTTTGTCTGGCTCTAAGGACATAGCAGGCAGAGGCTTTGCTAGTAGAAACCCCAGCCAATTTCCTCCATCCATCCATGCTTGAGTCAGAAGGCAGGCAGCTGTATCTCTCGCAGCTCCTCTCCTGCTCTTGTAGTCCTCTTTATTAGAGCCATGGGAGACCTCAGCACTAAATGTCTGCACCATGGTTTCCACGGGGCCTTAATGACAGACTGACTTGACACCATGGTGAAGGCCAAGCCCATTTTATTTTAGCTAGTTGTGAGTTAAGTAGCTGGGTTAAAATGAAATATAGATCAAACTAACCAGCCGCAAACAGACGTTGAATCTCTTCAGAGATTTAGAAGAGTTCAAATGCAGTTTCATTTACCTTTTCCCATTTTGGTTTTTGAGTTTGAGGTTGCATATAGGTTTAGAAGTGGAAAGCCTGAAGGCAGCATTTCCAGCACAATAAGAGGAATCAGTTTCAGGCTCTCAAGAGTCCTCCTGCTCGTGCAGTATTTCTACCCCAATGTGCTGAGCCAAGAAGACACTCAGATAAACTCAAAGTTTATATACAAAAACAAAAAAAAAGCTTATTTACAAAGAACATTAAGCATCCTTAGAGAAAATAGACTGGGGCACAGGTAAGGAGGAATAGCTTAACCACAGCCAGTTGCTGTTCCTGATTAGTAAGTAAATCTTATTACAAGACTGTCCATGGCTCGCTGCTTAGACACCAAAAAGAGCCAGTCCCTGTCAAAGTGATAGACACTGTTACGTTGCCCTTGTTTATCCAGCTATCTCGAAGGATAGAGTCAAGCAGATATTTCAGACCGCAGACCCAGGCATTGTACAGATGTGGGTTGTAACATTTCACTGAGAACGCGCAGGGAGGAAGACAGCTTTCTGGAAGGCGATCAAGTCCAATATAGCAACTGAGAGGCTAAACGTTTGACCATGTGCTGGGCTTCCAGGAGGTTACCTCAGATCGTCTGTCTCTGAGGTCTCCTACCTGCCTCTGTTTGGCATGGACAGCTTGGCATCCAAATTTGAGTAGTTAATAAGGTGAAATCAAATATCTGATACACCGTTTGGAAGATTACTATTTACATTTTAATGGATTTTTTTAATTTAAATGGGAGGAGTTTTCACCTCCTGGGTAATTTAGAAGATGATGGATTTGGTGAAAAAATGTGGCAGACTCAGAAAGATGTGAGATGTGGTTGGTGCCATGCGTGGCAGAGTCTCTGTGGGGGAGTGTCTGTGTGCACGTGCAGGCATGGGGTGCTGCACGGTGACGGCGGGCTGGCCAGCTTTCCACGTGCCCCAGCGCTGTGCCCATGTGGAGGAGCGGGTGAGAGGCCAGCCCCCATGGGGCAGGATGGGCACAGGAGACCAGTGATTCTGTGGAGGAGCAAGGAGCCTACGTTGGGTAGCCTAGCAGAGAGCCCTGCTTTTACTTCAGTTGCCATTTCTAGTGTTTGGCCTGAAGAGACCATAACGGGAGGAAGAATTAGGGCCATTAATAAGAGTAAAATCCAGCGTAGCTAACAGATGTACTATCTGAGCAACACCCGTCCATCTGGACTTGCCCTGTCTGCCTGGCATCTTGTCTGTGTCCTGTCTCCCGTCTGTAATGTCCTCTGTGTGTAGCAACCCTGTGTGTGTTTCTGTGTATTGAGGTCTTTGGGCATCTGTAGGTACCTACACACACAGAAACGCACCATTAAGCTATAGTAGGCTTGGGCTCAGGCCTGGAAATGGGTTAAGCCTCAGCTTGTCAGTGCCTGGATGGTCCCATCTGAGCAGGCCCTGGGTACAAATCCCAGGCTCTGCAGGCTGGGTCCGGGATTTGGACCCTGTGTGCAGAGCTATGACCTGGCAGAGGGATTGCTCCGTGGAGGACCCAGCCCTGCAGCAGGACACAGCTCCTTCTTCAGACCCCATGCAGGTGGGATGGGGAATCATCACGTGTCTGTTTTGGGGGTACTTTTCAGGCCTTTTGGGAGCCTGGCAGGTAGGTCCCTCTCAGCCCACATCTCTGCTGTCAGACACCACCTCAGACCTTTCCAAAAAGTTTCTTGTTTCCCATCTGAGGGCCACTTTCATGAAGGGATTGGGACAGGGTACACCCCTTGTCAGCGTGCCTTGACTTCTCTGCTCCTGTGACAAGCATCACCCGAGGCACCGGCAACGGAGCTCATGGACCCAACACGCCAGCAAGGCACTGCTGCCGTGACAGCAGCAGTGGTCGCAGGGCCCAGCCTTCACAACCAGGCTGCAATAAACTCAGCTGAGGCCAGGGCCAGCACTGAAAGGAGGCACTGGGTTTGCCAGTTAACTCTGCTTACATGAGAAAAGAGGGCAGGGGGTTGAATACATCGTAGAAATGCATTTGATGTGGTTTTAAAAGCAGAACTGCACAGCGTACTTTTTCACAGAGGTAAAAGTGAAGGTAAAAATTCAAGATAAACTAGAATATTTTTCTGACACAGTCACTACCTTCATCCACTATATCTACTATGTAAATAAGTGTAGTGTAATTTAATAATCCTGCAGCTCCTAACCTTTTAATGAGGTTCTCAGAAGACACAGACCGAAACCAGCCTCCCCAGATTAAAGTTTTTGATTAAAACCACATGGATCAGCTTGATCTCCTCTGCATTCAGGATACGGGGCCAAATCCAACCCGCCTGTATCTGCTGTGAAGCCAGCAGCCGCTGGCCCGCTGAGCAGAGTGCGATGTCAGGTCAAACGCAGGCAGTACCCTGGACTTCAAAGGCTGCAAGCAGGGTCTGGGTGACACTGTGTGTCGAAAGCAGTGCAGGCAACACTGGAAAAGCTGGAAATGCCTGACAGCCCAGGGGAGGCCCTAGCTGGGGAGCAGAGAGTGCCTTTCAGTAGTGTCACCAAGTCACTGGTCCCTGGGAAGACCCCAAAAACTGAGAACTGAGAAAAGGCAAATGCTTCTTTCTAATTTCCACTCTGTACGAGAGGAGCGTGGCCATAGCTGTGTTTCTCTGAGTCATTTCCCAACACAGAGCTGAGCGTCTGGGCATTGTAGAAGGAAGAGAGGCCAGTTTTGTTTTAAGACCCAGCAGAGATGCCTTTCAGAACACTGACTGTAAGCCTTTCTCTCTAGGGGTGAGCAAACGTGGGCAGCACACAGTGGTATTTAAATTAGTCCATCCTCTCAATGCCACAACCATCTCTGTATCCAGCAGAAACATTTGAGCTGTAACTAAAATTTTGGGCACTGCATATCTGAGTGTTTAGTATTTCCAACTAGGGAATTATCAAACCATCTTGCTTATTTTTCCAGGCAGCTGCAGGTATAGAGCTACTCTGTGCCAAGCATGCACATAAACCCATTAGGGCTTTCTAATGTTTCATGCAGAGGAGAATAATGGAGGAGCTGTAGCTAGCAATTGTAATGCCAACCTAAATGCTTTTAAGCTAGGAGACAGTGCTTCATTAATTTTCATGTCAGCAGAATTACAAGCAAAGGAGTTTAAATACTCTTCAGAGAGGTGAGATTCAAGCCAACATCCAGAAGCGGGGGCGAGAAAGGACTGTGGTTTTCCTTTTACATATGTTTGATGGTTTCTCCTTTCCCTCCTGCATTTCCACCAATTCAAACTGTCAACTGCAGGGATACTTGTCTGTGTTTGATATAAGTCTGCTAGTTGGCTGATTGGAGTCTCATCCCAGAAACCATTTCCCTGGAGAAACCAGGCACAGGTTGCGTTTTGCCTACTGTAATTAATGATGCATTAGATCTTCCCCGTTGGCTGTGCCCACACCCCCATGGTCCACTGTTCTCCTCATACAGGTTCTCCTGCAGACCCTATGTCTCTGGTTGAGCAGGCTGTAGCTGTAGGTGTGTGCAGTGAACACTTAGACCCAAACTGGGGAGAATAACATAGTATATTCTCACTATGAGCTGAAAATGTGTGTCTGAACTGAAAGGAGGCCAGAGCCACTTGCTGTGCTGTTGACTGAAGTAAAACTCCCATTCCTAAAGGGACTGGGGATGAACAGTGACCCAGCAGAGCTGGGCGCCTTGGAACTCTGAAACACAGCCTCCCTCCTGCTCAGAGAGGGTCAGAGCTGCAGAGAAGCTGTGTGGCTGATCTCTCACTGCTTTCACCCTGCTGCAACCCCTCTGCCTTCATGGGATTGTCCTGACACAACACCAGCATTGCCGAGCGCAGAAGCTGGCTTGTCCTTCCTGCACACCCCTGCTCACTACCGTTAGCCTTGCATGAGAAGTATCTCCTCTAATGGACATTGCATGGGTTACTGCACTGAGCATGACAGTGTTGTTGCATGTGTTTTGAAGCGTTGTCAACTTTATCCCAGACTGTCCTGGTATGTGTCCCCCCGGGAGAAGTTTCTTTTTTGTCTGTTAACCTGGCTTCAGGGATGTAGTACATCTTAAATGAGTAAGGCATTTCCTAGAGCTCCCTCATCCCAGGTCAAGTTAAACCTATCCCAAGTTCTCTGAGCAACCAGTTGACCAGGCATAGCCAGCGCTGAGCACTGGCAGAGTGTACAGACACAGTCCACGCAATAAAACAGACCCACCTTTATGGCTGGATGGTTCCTCCTTACTATTTGTATATCCAGCCCATGTAAAGACAGAGCTGTGTTGCTGACAGGCAGCCTAGAAGGTTTTCTGTTCAGTGGCTTTACAGTGGAAAATGTCTTCTTGTGATTATGCTTTAGAATTATATAAGTAGTTTATAAAACATAATAAACACCTGATTTTTTGCTGAATAGTTAATCAATGGCTGTATTTGGGCAGGTTAGAGAGTAGTTGCAGTCACCTACAGCCTGTTTTCCTTATGTGCTGCTAGCCAGTGTATTCACACGCTGCCCATTGCGGCTAATGTTCTTCTGAGATCCATTAATCAACCATTAGTCATTAATAAATAGTCCCTTAATATAAAGTTTGACTATTTGGGGTATTCTCGGACCTCCCAACAACAAGCTGATTTTTTGCATTCCCAAGAAGACATTTCCAAAAAAAAAAAAAAGAAAAAGTATGTCGTAATCCTGAATACACATGAGAACACATTGTACAGACTTAAATAAATATTATACTGCCATGTTTTTATTATTATTTTTTAGACACACCGGAAGATTAGCCAAGCTCAGTAGCAAAGACAGAAAGACAGCCCTACCAGTCTAACATGACTGGTAGGACTGAGGCACATGAAAGCAACAGAAAAATGTATACAAAAACAACTGCGTTTGCTTTCATCTTGTTTTTCCACACCCATTAGCAGAAAAAATAAGTCTAAATGACCCCAGTCAGAAGGAAATGTTTTTCAAATGCCTCCACTCCACTTTTAACTACCAGAAAAAATAGTAGTTGAAAGAGAGCGGCAGATTCAGTTTCCCTTTATCCAATTTATTTTAGGGTTTTGGACTCTAATCTGGCATCAGTTGCATTACCAAAAAAAAAAAAACCCCCGCATTTCAAGGATCACTCCATCTGAAAGATATTAGCAAGATGAGAGGAGTGGAAAATGTATTTCAGGGGTCACTGAGTACTTTTGAACCTATTTGCCTCCTTATTTTTAAGGTGAAGCAACTCCTTTTTCCCAGTTCCTCATGCATTTAAATACTGAATTTGCTGAAGCATTTGCAAGAAAATCCCTTTCTACTAAGAACAATCCTGCTCTGACTTAGTATGACCTAACATGTCTCTTCCACTTGCAAAATCTACAGTAATGCTGACTTTGGCCTTAAGTACACTCTTTGAATATTTACATTTCTTAAGTTTGAAAAGAGTTCGGCTCCATCCGAGTGCCCACGGCCATCTTGTGGTCACAGTCTAATTTAAGACAGACACACACAGTAAATACAACTCAGTCGCAGGGCAGTGTCCAAACACTCTCCTTGGAACAGCCCCAGGAACTTGGTCATATGCAGAAATTTCCCCATTTCAAAGAGAAAAAAGGAGGAGTCATGACCAGAGGCAGAGATATAAAATTCATGTGGTCATAGCCTGAATGGTTTTTTAGATGCAACCATGTCCTTGTTCTTATATTTTCAGAGGAGCTTGTGCTGACAATCTTTGTTGAGACAAATGCTGAGCACCCCACTCCATTGCTGTTGATGCTCTCCTGTGTGCTACTAACCCTCACGCATGTGTCCTCCTTTGCCGCAGGCATTGCTATGTTTTCTTTAGACCTTTAAAATACACCAAAAGCCACCTGTCACAGAACCTGAGCTCAGGTTATGTTCTTCTCTTATGTGGAACATGCCTGACAGCAGCGGGATTAGGAGACATGCATATGAGAGTCCAGACCGATAAGACTTGCCCTCAGCCCTTCCTCTAAACTGGAGTTGAAGTTTTGCTGGGTTTGAAGCTTTGCTTTTGGTTTTGGGTCTCATTTCCATCCTGCTTCTCACCCTTCCTGGTTTGTGACAAGAGTCCCATTAAGTGAAGAGATTGTCCTCTAGCCTGAGACAGAGCGGTAAGAACAGGGCGTACTTGGGAGAAAAATGGACATGGTTGTCAAAGCTGTGGAGGTCCCTTCTGCAGCACAAGAGGTTTGGCTCAGCCTGATAACCCCATTACGGTTCTTGAAGGCCTCGCTGCTAGGAAGAAGCACTTTCACATGGCTTGCTTGAATCAGTTCTCCCAAGGGTTTCGCCCTGCGTCCGGGGATGTGTAAGACATGACCTGCAGGCCACGTTGTGATGGCCGCCAACCATGCAGCAGGGCCTGCGTTCATTGCATTGCCTTTCTTTCTCTTTTTCTGCAGAAGCCCAGCGCAGGCCTTACTATGCTGACTATTCCCCAGCGCGGAAGTACATTCACACCCTCTGCACCAGCCACTATCTTGACCTCTTCATCACGTTCATCATTGGGGTCAATGTCATCACTATGTCAATGGAGCACTACAACCAGCCAAAGGTAAGAGCCACCCACCAACGTGTTCGCTGTGAAACACAGCACTGTGGCGTAGCAGAGGACCTGACGACCATACACTGTTCCCTTGGGATACCGTTGACCAGTGAGGTCTGCAGCCAGCCCTGCTTCCCTGGGACCATTCCCTCGTGTTTGAAGGCCTCCAGACTCAGCATTGCAATCCATCTAACTCTAGGCCGGCTCTACCATTCAGGAGTCACTTGCCCCAGCCAAAAGCTTGATTTCCCTGCTCTTGCGTAAAAAAGCAGAGGATAAGGCTAACGGAGAGTGAGCTAAACTTATACTAGGAAAAGACCAGTCCAAATATTTCCTCTCCTGATCCCAGCTGTGACTGACCCTCAGACTGTAAAACAGTCCAGAGTTTTAGAATATTCCATTAACAGATAAAAACATGAAGTTAATGCATGCACAGCAACGTTTCTTTTCCTCAATGAATTTAGAATAAACTGACTCTTAAGTACAACCCTTCTTTTCTTTATGTATTATAAAATCCTTCTTTGCCAAGAAAACCCTTGGCATAAATCATGTAGCCTGTCCATTTGCTGCATATATTAATCTTCCATCGCTTTATCATTCACAGAGCTCTAGGCTCAGTGTTTACTTTTCTAGTATTGCATGGTCTGCCAGGTAACCTGCAAATGCCTCCTGGAAGCTAAGCCAGAGGGGCACCAAGCCACAGGGTAACGTGTGTGTTTTTTACGCCAGCTGACTGTGCTGTTCTGCCCCTGTAATTCCTTTGCATAACAGCCTTTGTTTCGCATGTAAATGTTATTTATCCAGATTAGGTCTTATTTATACTTGGTTTATATTCATGTAAAACACAGTGGTGTAAATCTGAATGCAAACCATCACAAATGATACAAGAATTCAGGCTTAGGCAGTGTGCTTCAGATGAAATAGTAAATTGTCCCACGTTCTTTTAAGTTGCCATTTTATTTCAGGCACTGGAACAAAAATAGGGATAGTAGTGCATTGAGGAATGCCAACATCTGAAAAACTTTCAGCTCTTGTTCCCAAAAAATTAGTGCATGGTCATCCCACATATCTGGGGTCAGCAAAGCGCAGTCATCACACAAATGTGACGAGGAGAGCTTTACTATGGCCTGAGGCTTCATCTGTCAACAAAGCAGACATTGCTTTGCAGACTCCTCGATTGAATTTTATTTCCAATTTTGTCTGTTTTGACGTTCATTGTTATCATTTTTTTATTGTAAGAGACCTATATTACATTTAACTAAATGCCTCTTCCCTCCCTCCTCTCCCCAAATCCCTACCCAACCAAAGAGCTGTTTCACTCTGCAACTATCTATTTTAAGGTCCCAGCAAGATTCTTTTGCTATTGTTGGCCTACAGTTCCAACGAAATCCATTATAAACACTCATCATCTTAAAGTATAAACACTGCGGATTCCTGACTTCCGAGAGCAGCTCTATAGAGAGTGTGAACATTGCACCAAATATGGACATACTTTGCCGAGCTCTAGAGATGTAACATTTTTCAAGAACACAAGATTTAATCCATCTCCAACATTATTTATTTTTCTGAGTGTTTTAAGCAAAGCCACTGTCCTAAGGATTGCTATGCTGGAATAAAGAAATGATCCACCAAGTCTTTTATTCTACCCAAGGCTGGGCAGATCTGAAGAAATAAATTTTATTAGATGGAGAAGGGGTAAAATTTTCTCTCTGAACCAGACTGAAAAATTTTTGCACTGAAGTTGGAGAATTGACAGCTTTTGACATTTTTAGCACAACTAGTATTAGTGCTTATGAGGTTTTTGTTTGCATCAGTGTCTAATCTTTTATTTGAGTTTTGCTGTGTGATTTAGTGCAGTTTTATAACTGAGCTCTGCAAGCTATTATGACTTTACTTCTTACAACTCTGTGCCTATGCCACCCTTGTGCCTGCCAGTCCCTCTGCAGGGGCTCTAAGAAAGGATAGCTTGGGCTGGTCTAACTGGTGTCTCTCTTTTCAGTCCCTGGATGAAGCCCTGAAGTACTGCAACTATGTGTTCACCATAGTTTTTGTGTTCGAGGCAGTTCTGAAGTTGGTGGCATTTGGTTTTCGGAGGTTCTTTAAGGACAGGTGAGAGTATTTTAAACTCCTGTGCATTTGGGATAGAGCTGTATTGACCCAGTTTCAAAGCCAGATGCTGGGTAAATGTAGCGTTACTATGATTGTACTACATGCTGTGTGCAAGGAAGAGCAAAGGGCTGTCTCTCCATGGGTGCAAACTTTACGGTGTAGGAACTAAAAATTCTAAGAACTGCTGGTACGGCTTTGCAGAAGGAATTCAGGAAATCTTAAAAAATTCTAGATACATTCTTTCCCCCAGTATCTGCTTCTCCACCAGGTCTGACCGGCTCAGCTTAGAGGTCAGAAACAACCCATTGGCATCGATCCAGTCCTCAAAAGAGTAGTTTTGGCAACCTAAGGTCACCGAGTTCCTCAGAACAAGTCTCCTTTGCCATCCAAACCAGTCCTTTGGTAGACTGTTGGCTTTGTAAAGCCTTTGGCAAAGACAGAGGTAGTTGGGTTCAGCCCCACTGCCTTCAGATCCCAACTGCAGGACCTACGGATCTTATTCTGCCTCACATTTAGCCGGAAGCAAATGCGTATGAAAGCATGTTGTGGTCTGGCAACTTGCTGGGGAGCAGGGTAATATTGGACACTTTTCCACAAGATCAACTTGTTTGCTTCATTTATCCTGACTGAGTGGTTGGAAGCTGCTATGAGCAATATTACTTATGACGGAAATTGTGTAGGAAACACACTCAGTTTCTTCACATCTTACTGTCTTTCTAGTGCTCGTGTGGAAGGCCCTCTGCAAGTGTTAGGCTATAAATCAATGAAGATACTCAAGTGGAGTAATTCAAGAGACAGGTGATATAACATGGGAGCAGCTGTACTGCATCACATCAAAGGTCCCTCTAGCCTAGTATCTTGTCCCTGAGAGTGGCACCAAGTGGATAGCAGGGGGACGATAGGGACCGGGAAGTAGGCAGGGACACTTCCCGGTCACAGCCTACAGCAGCTTGTGGCTCAGAGGCTGTCTGTGCCAGCTGCAGTGAGTTGGTTTTGTACACATGGGCCCAGATATGAGAGAGGAGAGGCATTTGGGATTTGCTTGTGATTGTTATTAACAGATAATTCTCTACTCTTGGGTGTCTGTACCTGTATGATTTTTTTTTTTTTGTCCTTCCTCTCTTTGTCTGTTAGGTGGAATCAGCTGGATTTGGCCATAGTTCTCTTATCAATTGTGGGAATCACACTGGAGGAAATTGAGATGAATGCTGCATTGCCCATCAATCCCACGATAATACGCATCATGCGGGTGCTGAGAATAGCAAGAGGTACGGCCTGCTCCGTAGGTCTCCAGCCATCCCTCCAGACACATCAAGAAATGGCTTGGCCGTTTGTTCTTCTAGACCTGCTGTTTCAGTTCGACTTGAAAACAGTTAGGCGATGAGGCTGCAAAATGTCAATTCAGAGACAAGCGAGGTGGGGTTTCATGGGTGTTTCCAGTGGCATCTTAGATTGGTCTCTAATTCAAACCTGGGATCACAGACCTTTTATACTAATACCAGACAAGAGCAGGAAGCAGTGGAGAAGGGAGGATCAGAGCTTGAGATGATGCTCTTCACTGATGAAGTGTCTCCCCATCACTCTTCCATTTTCCTGCTAGGGCACACTGGAGTTCTTCTGGCTTTTGGTCTGGTTTACTGATATCCTTAACATTAATTGGTGTGGGAAGTAATCAGGGTGTTCAGATGTTCTGAGGCCCCTGCCAGGATGCCGTGAGCTTGCCATCTGTAGGAATAGATGCAAGGGAGATGTAAACCCTCCCTACAAAATCTGAAGCTAGATTTCCTTTATGGGTTTTGCTTGAAATATTTCCCAGCGCTGCTGACCAGGATTTGATTCTCATTGTAGTGCTGAAACTGCTTAAAATGGCCACCGGGATGCGAGCTCTCCTGGACACAGTGGTACAAGCCCTTCCCCAGGTAAGCCCCCAGACTTCATCCATGCCCACTTTGTTCCCCTTGGTGGACTATGCCTTTCAGGCCTGGGGACAGCTCTGTGCCACCGTGTTTGATGGGCACTAGAAGCCACCTGGGGAGGATATCAGCTTTCTCTGCTGCCACCAGTGCCTTGGTAGCAGAATTTTGCATGGCACATCCTGCTCACATAGTGTGTGTTAGATGGGAGAACCAGAATGATGGAAAAAGAGTTAACAGAGAGCCAATTGCTATAGGCAGCACTCTTATAAAACACTGATTTCACTGGCAAATTCAGGAAACACAAGGATAGGCAGAGAAAGCTGTTGGTGAAAGCACTAGAAGTAGACAGCTTCCAGCTCCGCAGTTTTCTTTGTGAGACAGGAGCAACCATGTTTATTGACATCTATTGACAGAGGAGCTGCAGACTTTAAAAAGCAAATAGGGGAGACGTTTCTGAGTATTAAAAGCTTGAAGTGGAGTCTCAAATCACCATATTCTCATGAGCTGCAAGACGAATAATGATGCTGCCAGTCTTAATGATATTTGATAGGATCCTTCAAGTGTTCAGTTCCTGGGACCACTTTTTTATGCATCCATTTATTTGAAAAAAAAAAACGAAAGAAACTTTTTGCTGACTTGCACTTCTCCCTCAAGAAGATCTAAAGCACATCAGAAGAATTCCAAGAAGTTTAGGGTTCCTTTGTTTTTAAAGTCTTAGGCTGTTTAAGCTGTGTTCTGCTAGTTTGTGGGTTTGATGGTCTGAGTCCAAATCTTTCAGTCTTTAGAGTCAGCTCAGCTGCCTATATATTCCAATTTCTTGGAATCACCAGGATCCTGTACCCCACCAGACAGTATTGGAAACATTTACTGCCACACTTTACCCAGAAGTGAGTACCAAGATGAGGTGCCAGGCCATCAAGAATGAGGCAGAGGAACTCTACAGCCTTCTCTGAGCTGGCAATTCAGAAGCAGCACTTTTAGGATGCACAAGCATGGTCAGACAAGTCCTTAGTTTTCAACCCCTCCAAAACATCCCACAGCTGAGTCGCTGGAAGGAGCTTTATGAGTGGGCCCACTCCATTCGATGTAAAAGGCAGTGTAGTGTGCGCTGGGATGGACTGGGAGAGTCAGGCCTCCCCTCTCCCAGCCCCAGCCCCATAGGCACAGGGAGAGGGCAGCGCACCATGGTGGGCAGTCACATCTTGATCAGCTTCAGCTGTCTGCAGAGGAATCACATCTCAAAGGCAGGATGATGATTTGGCCAAAAGCAGACACTGTGTAGGCATCTCTTCCAGAATATGAGTGGCCATATGAGAATCAGTAGAACTAGTACATGTAATTACCCAAATATACCCCTATGAGTTAGTTGCTAAGTACAAAGAAGCCCATGATCTATTCAAAATGAACTGGAAAACAAGGGGAATTTCTTTTTCTTGGAAAGACCCATTTACTTTTCATCACTGCTTTAAAGATGTTTCTAATCTGAGACATTTGCCCTTTGGTATTCAGATTTCCTTTTCAGTGAAAGATTTTGGCTGAGACTAAAGCATGGAATTTACCAACCTGACCCCTGTTTTGGCATTTCAAGAAAGCATTTGATTTGTGACTATTTTTTTTCTTTCGAAAGCATTGTGATTACAGAGCATATTTTCTCTCTCTCCTTGTTTTCTCTCTCCCCCAAACAATAGGGTGGCTGCAGGCCAGGCTTTTTGTTTCCTTGGGGTGTTTTTGCAGTTTACATTCAAACCAAAGTCTCTTTTAAAGGGAAATCCCCAGGGATATTCCAAGCAGATCTTGTGCAGATAAAAACGCCATTTTGTCCTCCAGTGAAATTCAAAAAATGAGAAGAGAAGTTTGGGAAGACCTCTCCGATGACAATCACTCTTCATAAAGCCACAGCTTTCATTTCAAAGGCAGGGGAAGAGTTCCTACCCCAATTAATTTAGCAGCCTAAAACCACAGCTGGAAAATCCTCGTTGAATGTGTCTGCTAAGTGACAAGAAAAATGAATTTGATGTTTATTCATTAAGATTTTGGGGGAAATTCTTTGGTGTATGTAGAATGTCCATTTATGGGCTTACCATGACAAGATTTTGTCATTGCAGTACACTTTGTTTCTTTCTCTTTTGGGTGATTTTCATCAGCTTCCTATTTGTTTTTATTCAGCAGCAGATATAGCTTGAGTAACGCTTAGAGAACCAACTATCCTCAGACTTGGGGGAATGTTAGCATTTTGATCCAAGATTGAAGCTGTCACGGTACAGGCTTAGTCTCCTCTTCTGGAGGAAGACTGACCTTGAGGTGCTGTTTTCAATGCAGGAAGACTTCCTACCCTGCTACATCCTCCTTGTCTGGTAACCTTGTGTCTACCAGTTCAGAGATCTTCTCCTCCACCATGTCTGTGCAAAAAATGAGATGGAGTAGAGGAGAACAAATGCGGAGAGGCAAGAGAGACAGAAAGAATGGTCAGGGAAAGATCTCAAAATGGCACCTTCTTTGCCCATCACCTCCATGCTCTTTTAGTCCCAGCAAACGTTTGGGATAATGTGAATCAATCATCACGTTCCTGCCATAGGCCATCTGTGCTTGTCCAGTGCTGGCTTTTTTACCCACTGTGCAGTCTTGAGGCAGTCTTTTCAAACAGGAATCCAAGTTTTCCGATTTCACAGCTGGTTGACCAAGAGGTTGAACTAGTAGTGGGGCCATGGTCACCTAGAAAGGCACTGCCAGCCTGAGCTCTGAAGGTGTACTCTCATGGCATACCCTTTTGGAGAACAAACGAAATCTATCATGGACTTTAAAGTATGAAGTGCTAAAATCAGCTACACTGGTGTAAACTTGAAATAGATCCACTGCTTTAAACTGAGCAGCTAAAAAGAGCTGGGCTAGCGTGACCAGCACTGACTTCATCGCTTAGACATTGCCAGTCCTAATTAAGCCAGTTCAGAATTGCTGTTCACAGACCGAAACCCCCCCGGTGATCGCAGAGGCCTGCTCCTAGCATAACACAAGCCACACAGCTCTGCACTGAGCTTCAGCATGTCTTTTAAAAGCCACCTGGTCTTGTTTTAAGGATGCAAAGTGTAAGGGATTGGCTATCCCCTATTGATGAAATACATTCTTCCAGTAGATGTTTACTCTTTCTGCTAAAAAATCTGGCATTTTTAGTCTGGATTAGCCAAGTTTGTTTTTTCATTGGATGAGATTTTGCTTTTTTTCTCCTAGAACTTCTCCTTTTTGGAGCAATAAAAGATAAAATAATCTCTTGCAGTCTGGCAAACAGAAGAACGTTGAACTCCTTTAATCTCTCAGTACGAAGCAGGTTTTCAAGACCTGTTTCAAGTGTTTTCCTCTTCTTTATGAGCTCTGGCTTCATTAAGGCTATGTAATGAATTATGCCACTCTTATGCTTCAGCTGAGTATTCCCTTGCTTATACATCTGATGGCTGCATTGGTTTTGTAAGAAACGTCTGCTCTGTAAGACTCCTATTCGATGGTAATCCTTTAGTCCTTTTCACATCCCCTGCTTTCCAAAGTAAAATTCACCCTTTCTGTAGCATGGCCTGCACTTTGCTCTCGGATTTGTAACTTTGCATTTGGCTGGGTTAAAATGCTCATTGTGTAAGTGAATCCACCATACTGAGCAGCTCAGCTCAGTCTGCACAGCACTTCTGGTATTGATTGCCAGTAAGAAAACCTGCAGTCAGTGCTAAGCTGCCAGTGCGCTTCCTGATGGAGAGGACAAAGTGGAGTCCAGTCCAATTGCCATCCTGGCTCTGCAGGGCCAACAATAGTAAAATGTGGAACTTTCCTATCAAAAGATCTGGGTTCTTTTTCCTTATCTTTCTCACTTGGTCTGTGGATGGCACATTAATTAAATGCAGAACTGTACAGTATACCTCCTCTTTGTCTTCAAAGCTTGGAACTCCCCCCAGATGGACTCTGTGCTAACAAAAAAGTGAAGAACTCCTCATTCTATCAGTGCCCTGAAGGACAGAGTCTGTAGTTTGCTCCTGTCCAGGAGTTTAACTCTTCGTGGTGCTATAATTCCTGTGCTTATGTCAACTTCAGCTCTTGAAGAGGTTTTCTGGCATTGTGTAACAGCAGTTGTGGGACATAAACAATAGCCGCCTTTTGCCAGATGCTGAAAACCCACAGTGATTGTGAAGCTCAGAGAGCAAGAATAGAAATGTCTTACCAGCAAGCATTGCAGATGAGACAGATTCTGGAAGATAGGCATGTGTGTGCTATGCTGCACACTGGAAAGAAGTGCAGAGATGCCTGAGAAATTTGACTAGTGAAGCAGAAATCATTAGGTAAAGAAATGACCATTCTGCTGGCTGTTAGCACTGATCTCCATGGGGCTGAGTAGGTAGAGAGAAAGGGGAGCTAGTGGCCTTGTGGTTGCACCAGTGAGATGACTTTAGCCTCCAAGGCTGTCTGTTTGGCCCTTTCCACTAGTCCTGGAATTCACACAGATGGCCTCTGTTTTCCAAGCAGACAAGTGTCCATTTTCTCTTGGGTCTAGTGCATAAATTAGCCTGTGTTTTCCTGCTGCCAGGCTTATTGCTTTGCCTGGAGAGTGCTGGAAGGAAGATGAGGAGGACTCATGTCCTTGGAAAGGATTGGCAGGGGCTTAGTTTTATGAGAAATTGCTCTTGACAGGCATCCCAGGGAGCTGCGTGCATTGCCTGCATGGACAACTGAAATGCCAAGGTGTGGGCCAGTGATGCAGAAATAATTGATGTCAGAGCAGGAAGAGGCACAGGAGGAACTGTAGTGTGCTTCAGCCAGCCATTGCAGGAGTGGGGCAGCAGAAGACATGTATTTCATCAATGCCTCTCCCAGAACAGGAGAGTAGAGGCCAGCAGGATCTAGAGGGATTTGGGTAGGATCACACAGCTGACAGTGCAACAGACAAGTGATAGTGCTCAGGTGGCCGGTGTCCTGTTGTACAGGATCGGTGCAACACATTTGCATACCAAGCTAACACAACCTGGCATAGTTGCTTTGCCTCCCAGTGCCTGCAGATACGGGCTTTTTACTTACTGGCATAGGTCAGAGGTTGAACTCTGATGGGACATGCAGTGGTGCTTAGCTACTGCGGTCTCACTTAGGAGGAGACAAAAAACTAATAGCAGTGATGTCCACAAGAGCTAAAGCAGAGACAGCCTCCCCAGGCCGTGCAGGGGCAGTGGGAGAAGGGTTTTGCTGGGTGTGTGGAGAGGAGGGTTGCATTCTTTGCCGCTGAGCAGGGTTATTCCAGGGCTTTTGCAACGGTAGATCACAGATCCAGCTGGGATGCACTGTGGTGAAGGGTGGTAGGTCCTCACACAGGGCCTCCCTGCTCCTCTGGGTGGGATGGAGGACTCTGCCTCTCTCCCCACAGCATCCCTCTGTCCCAGGCAGACAGACACTTTTGCCAGCAGTATATGACAGCCAGGATGCCAGAAAGCGAAGGTCAAGGAGGAATCGCAGATACTCACCAGTGTCTTCATCTTCTCTTGTGGCATCTCTGAGGTAATTTAGGGCACCAAGAACAGCTCCAAGATGTTCTTCATCTCTGCTTCACACCCTACAGGCCACAGCCTCCCCTCAACACTGGAGCCACAGCAGATGATGGGTAGCCCCTGGCTGCCAGAGAGAGGGGTTATCTGTAGTTTTCTCTGCCCAGCCAAAGGCACCAGCCCAAGTTAGGGAGAGTTTGATGGATAAACAGAGAATGGGCTGACCTGTTCAGTGCTGCTAGAGCAGAACCACTTCTCAGAGCCTGCCTGGGTGGCTGGCTGCCAAAGCTGAGGTTGCTGACCAGAGCTGGATGTCTGTCCCTGATGCGGAGTCCAGCACAGGCAACCCAGCCTTTGGCTGCTGGAGAAAAGTGCCTGGATGTGCTCCTGCCCCTGCCCGTTCCTCCCAGCAACATGATTCATGCACGATCTTTTTCTTGTCTGGTCTTAGTAGTGCTTTGGAGACACTAATTACCTATCCGCAAGGGTATTACAAATGGGTTCGTTGAGTTACAGGAGAGGAATGACTCACCCAAGGTCACAGACACACATCCAGTCTGCCTTCTCTGCTACTCAGCAGCCTCTGGCTGACCTCACTGCCTTCACTTCAGCCCATCTCTGAGAACATGCTTTGGGTCCTTCTCTGTGCTCAGGCCTTGGTGAAGACCATGGGCTGAAGAGGACCTTCCTTTCCTTTCCTGAGGGACATGTACCAGAGAGCCATGGGCTAGCACTGACAAAATATTAAATCTGGCACTGACTTGTACTGATTCAGTACAGCCAGAAGCTACACAAATAGACCAAGCGGTTTTTGCTGAAGCACCTAAGCAAGAGGTGAGCCATTTTGCTCAGCCACATTCTCTTAAGCATCAGATGTGTGTGGGCTGCTGAGAAACTCATGCTTTCTCCAACCTCACGAGCCACCAACTGCCTGCACATATCCATGTGGATGCTACATCTGCAGTGGGTGGTCAGGGCAGCAGGTTGTTCTTGTGCACATGGGGAGCAACCTGCTTCTTAGCTGACACTCTAGAGCAGCTCTGGATTTCTAGAAACACGTTGGGGTGGAGTTTAACAGTAAAGGTCGTGCCATCACCCATCCCAGGATCTTTGACTTGCTGCTGTCTCCCACATCTCTCTTTCATGTAGCCATGTTTCCACATCAATCAGACATTCAGTCACTTCCCAAGAGATCCTGTGCATCAGCTGAGCTTTGGAACTGCCCATGTGTCTGCTCTCAGGCAAGGGCAAATGCAACCTTAGACACCAGCAAACACCACATTAGCAAACATGCTTCTGTTAGCTTTTTTAGAGTATGCCTATGGCTGGGATGCCTTGAGCCTATAGAGCAAACCCAATGAGTGTAAACTGGTCTTTGAAGGACTAGTTATGAGACATGTTGGTTCAGTAATGTAATTAGTCACGATCTTAAATACAGAATCTTTTACAAATGCACATTAGATAGAAAGGCAAATTGTTTATGAGCAAATGTCAGCTCATAACATGCTTTGCATGTTCAGAGAGAGAAAATAGTTTTGACTGATAACCTGGTAATAACTTTGATGTTAGTCTAAATTCTTTGGAATTTCATCAATGCCAGAAGTTTGCAGGCTGATTTATTAGGCATTGAAAGAGCAGTAAAATATTCACCTTATAGGCTGCTTTGAAAAAATTCAAGACCCTCTTCTGCAGTACTACATCAGGCTTTAATTTACACTCAACCTAGAAAACTTGCTTATCGCTTTTATTTCCCTTCTCTTTAATTATTTGCTTATTTGCCTCCCTGGCAGCATGTGTGTGCATTTGCATGTGTGCCTGTTTTCTTGTGTTTTCTAATTTGCAGTCATTTTGCAGACTGCCTTCTGAGGTCTTACAAACCACCAGTGGTCCATGAGTTAGGAAACACAACTCCAGAAGACAGTACATGCAGATGAAATAATCCAGACCAGCCATCCACATCCCTGTATTATCTCTATTATTCCCTGGAGTATGGTAATAATGTTAGTGGAATTGCAAAGCTCTATGTTTAGTAGCCAGTGCAGGCTTCATAGCAATTACAGTCTCCACTGGGTGATTTGACTATTCCCATTTCTTTAATACAAAAAACCCCCTACTTCATAAGTGATAGCTGTGTTAATTTTATTGTAACAGGTATCATGCTGATAACCTTTCTAATGAAATAAAGCAGCACGGTCAACATACCCAGGAACACTGTGGCTGTGCTGCCTCAGAGAAGAAAGCTCTCTCAAACTGTAGTGTTTGCTAGAAGATACCTTGGAGATCATGGATCCCTCAGCCTGACTACCTGAATCACCTCCTAGTTCATTTTTATTTAGAGATAAAATGATGCTTGCGACACCATGTCTAATTGGAGAACTCGATCGCTCTATCTCTGTTACAAGCCGATAGAAACAAGGCATTTAAAAGTGGCAGGAAAGGTAAATATGACCAGAGTTAGTTGCAGGTAAAATGCAGGTCGTTAGCTAGTGGTTACTCTACCCTTCGTGTTCTCTGCCTGAATCACAAAAAATCTACTCTTTGAGATGTTTTAAAGGCTTAGACCCCACGTAGTGATTGACTCCAGTGCGGATAACTGTATTGCCATTGTTATTAAGAATCTTCGTATTCCCTTTAGCGTCATTGCACTTCTATTACCATTCCCTTCAGCCAGCTTGCAGTGCATGTTAATACCTAATAGTAGCACACCACGCAGTGTTTGAACTGCAAGGTGCCTGCGTTTAAGTGATGGCATATGGAATAAGGCTTTTCAGTATCTTTGAGATACTGAAAGCTAAAATTCAAGTAGTTGTTGTTGAGAAATATCTGTAAAGTGGCAAGGCTAGGAGAGCTTTATATCTTACTGGAGTATATGTTCCTTTTCTGAAAGCCCTCCAGGCCAGCGAAACTTTTGAAAACCAGGCAATTCCTCTTGTGGCTTGAGATGTGTCTTGTTCATGTCACTGTCTTGAAACCCTCAGCCTTCGTGCTTAGAGTCTCAAACCTGGCAAACAGAAGGGAAAGGCCCTTAAAACTCAAACTAGAGCACCAGGTCACTTAAACTACCACTGTACTAAAGTGCAGGGCTAAGTACTGCTGAAGCTATAGCTATGGGTTGGCCAAATTAGATGAAGGTAGCATCCTGGGTAAGTGGAAGGGCGATGGAGAGGCACCAGCCACAGAGACTGCTTTGCACATGAGAGCATCTGCTCTTTCCCCAACACAGGAGATTTCTTTGGGTCTGATAAAGCAGAACCGTGAAAGGAGACCAGGGTGTTGGAAGCCAGAGGAGATGATGATTAGCCTCTGGCCACCAGTCCCTCTTTTGCTTGTGTTGAAAATGTGATGGAGCAATTTAATTCGTGACCTCAACTTGCCTGACCCTTGTTCTGCTTTCTCCTTGTGTAGGTAGGGAACCTTGGCCTACTTTTTATGCTCCTGTTTTTTATCTATGCTGCCCTGGGAGTGGAACTGTTTGGCAAGCTGGGTGAGTAATGTGCCTGACACAATTTATTTCATCCGGTTGATGTTTATTTGGTATCTAGCTGTTTCCTTTCTTCTCTCTCTCATTCTTGGGCCTTCCTTAGCTTCACAGCTCACAGGCTGAAGATTAAAGTTTTCTCTTGATCTCAGGGTCACAGATGACACATAAGGATGTAATACAGAACCCGTCTAACATGCACACACACACATTTAGAGATTTGTCCAACACCACCCTTAGCTGTAGAGGAACTATTTACTGTTTAAATATAATTGACCAGCATGGATATGTTCAGAAAGATGGAAGTTTGCTACTTAAGACAGAACATGAGTCTGTAAAGCTGGATGGTAGTCAGATTCGTGCTGGAGAGATGCCACCATAAACACGTCCCTCCTCGGAGCTTCCACCACACTCCATTAGTTTTCTGCGCTTGGCTGACATTGCTCTTCCAGCTACCCAAGTCTTGTCTTTCCATTGTTCTTCTCAGCATCACCTTCCCCTTTCTACATAAATCAGGTAGCATCCACTGGTTCCTGATAGTCCAGCATCATTTATTCCTCCGGCTTGAGGATACTGCGGAGCTGATCATGAATGTGTCCACCACTAAAAAGAAAATCAGGTGGAGTCAGAGAGAAAACACTATAGCCCTACCTTGCCCATCTTAGCCAGGCCAAAGCAGTCAGTCACTGCCTTCAAACATGCTGTTCGAAGGAGATGTGTCTGCCTTCTCAGTGCTTGCATCCCAATTAGGGCTTCAAGAGCATCAGAAGGGCCCTTCCTCTGCGGTGATTTTATGGGTGTCATTAATCCCCTTTATGAGTCCAGCCCTCTGCTCAGATTACAAATGCCTGAAAGCAGAATATTTCTTTCAACCAAAGACAAATTATTTTCAGTCTCCAACAAATTCTGGAAAAAATGAAATACTGTGATCTTTATATTACATATCTAGATATATAGGTATATATTTGTTCAGCCACAAAGGTGAAAAATGTCTTATTCATAGAGGCACCTTCTGCTGCTCTGAATCCCTTTTGTGTTTCCACGCACGCACCTTGCCAATGCCAATCCCCAGGTAACCACAGCATGTGGTCAGAGACTGGGAAAGCCCTGATCTTGTCTGGGGCAAGCTGCAGGCAGTCAGCACACCGCTTCCCATCCTGATTTTACTGGGAAATACTTTCACTTCTTTTTCCCCATCACTGCTAGTCCATATCAGCCACAAGAACTTGCTTGCTTTCCAAGACTGATCATTTGTGGTTTTTTTTTCTGTTTGCTTTTCTGGTTTTCCTTCCTACTTGCCTCTGAAATAAATACCTAATAGTGAAATGCTCTTGCAAGAGGCATTGCTGCCTGTCCTAATGAATATTTAATAAGCCTGTGTTTTATGGAAAGAGGGACATTTCATATGTTCAATTTACATTCATTAGTATATTAATTCTCAGGGGAAAACCTGTCAAATTGCTCCAGTTTATCTCAGTGAAATATCCCTCATGGTAGATATGCCCTGTAAAAAATAATCAAGACAAGGACGTAATCAAGAGGATAACAGACAAAGGATACTGTAGAGCAGTATTTGTTGAGACACCCCAGCAAGTCTGGCTGTTTCCACCTTCCTTTAGATCTCTTTGTGTTGGCTCTGCCTGTTGGGGTAAAGTCAAGACAATCACAGAAATGTTGGTGGAAGAGGCCTCTGGAGGCCCCCTCCCAGCCTCCCACTTGAAGCCCCATCAGTAGCTCAGAGTAGCTGTGGCTTTGTCTATCCAAATCTTGAAAACTTCCAAAGACAGAGCTCCCCTAGCTCTCTGATGATCTGTTGCAGGACTGTTGGGCTCTCCAGATGAAAACAACTTTCCTAATGTCCAACCTGGACCTCCTAAGCCACAGTATGTTGCTGTCCATTCTATCATTTGCCTCCACTGAGAAGAGTTTGGCTACATGATTTCTGCAGCTGCCCTTCAGTAGTTGCAGACCACCATGAGATCACCACTTAGCAGTCCTCCCTGATGCCATGTATCAGCGTGACATATCTCAGGGTCTCAGCGCCAGGTTTGGGGGGCTGCTCTGAATAAATACTGGCAAACATGGCTTCACTGATGTGCTTCTCCTTCTCTCTCCTGCAGACTGCAGTGAGGAAAATCCTTGTGAAGGTCTGAGCCGGCACGCGACTTTCACCAACTTTGGCATGGCCTTTCTCACCCTCTTCAGGGTGTCAACGGGGGACAACTGGAATGGTATCATGAAGGTGTGTGCAATCTCTGTCTGGGTACTTTCTTCTCTCCGTAGGTATATAGATACAGATTTCAAACAAATTTAGGCAACTCTTGTGTGAAAAAAAAAAAGGTTTCCTTTCCTTTTAAAACATCAAAATTAATTTCCCATTTAAAGGCCAAGTGTATTTTCAAGGCATAATTTGTCCTAAGTCTTGCCCAGCCCAAAACTTCATTCTTTTTAACATATATAAAATACTTCAGGAAAATTATGCCAGTTCTTGCGGCTGAGAGGAGTAACCATGTACTCTGTGCCCTGTGCCTTTGGGACATAACACAATCCGCCTCTTTGTAGATGATGTAATTCATGGTGTCCATATTTTCTTCTATTGATTTTATTGTACCTACAAGCTATTGTGCCTGGGTTATGTAATTACATGCTTTTCAGTCCGCAGCAGATTATCTTTGATGTTTCTGTATTTGGAGCCCAAGCAGAGCCCCAGCCCTTATTAATCCCTCACCTCTCCCCCTCTGTTGCAGGACACTCTCCGGGAATGCACTCGGGAAGACAAGCACTGCCTCAGTTACCTGCCTGTTATCTCCCCTGTCTACTTCGTCACCTTCGTCCTCATCGCACAGTTCGTCCTAGTCAACGTAGTGGTGGCAGTGCTGATGAAGCACTTGGAGGAGAGCAACAAGGAGGCCAAGGAGGATGCTGAGATGGATGCTGAGATTGAGTTGGAGATGTCCAGAGGAGCAACCACCTCGGCCACCAGTGGGAGCAGGGGAGGTGCAGCGGCCCCGGAGAGCAGGGCACCCTACAGAAGTCAGGAGAGCATGAAGTCAGAGTCAGCGGTGCAGGTGAAGTAATAGTTCACACAAAGCATCTGCTTTTCTTGTGCTCAGGGTAGGGAGGGGATGTTTCTCTCCAGTCACTGCTGTCTGATTATCAGGCAGTCAGATCCCGAGTGACACAGAGCCAAAGAGGCAGGAGACAAGGCAGTGTGGGAGGAATGCAGCTTTCCTGGGTCATCATACGACAGAGATGTCACCGCCACCTCCACATCTTGAGTCATCTCAGGAGGCCTCCCTGAGGTGGAAGGCTGCTTGAAATGCATTCTTCAGGGCTAATGCTGTCCTGACCATTGTTCTGAGGGAGGGTTGAAAGTCCATCTCTTGCCATTTCCAGTTCATTCAAAGGTTGTGAATTCTAAATTCAGAAGCATAATAGCCACAGGTCCTGTCCTGCTCTCCCATCCAACGCATCGGTCCTTGTCATTTTAACATGGGCAGCAGCACCAGGGAGCAATCTCATAAAGCCCTGGGAACGCTGGCACTGTCAGCCCTGACACAGGCAGCAAAGGATGACGTAAATTCCTTTCACACAGACACAGAAATACTTCTCAGGTTCTTTTTAATCCCAGTTTGGGATTTCCAGAGGAGCCTCAAGCAAATCGTAGTGCGCAGCTCAGGAGGGCATGGCTGGCACTGGTGTAAGATGCAGCTTCCAACTGGCTCATGCTCTGCTTAGGGCATGGCTGCCTTGGACCTGGAAATTGTCAGAGCCCCTCAGCAAGAAGCTGGAGGTTCCTGGGTTGATTTTCCAGACACTGTCTGCTCTTTGATTTCTATTAGTCCTCTAGAAAAATAGGGCAATCAGAACTCAGGGGGGGAAGGAGGGGCATGAGATAATTGTCTCATCCCATGTCAGTAGTGTATGATTAAGAGTGAACACAGAATTGCTTTGTCACCATGATCGCAAGTAAATCTACTGCAAAATCAATGGGGGCTTTGAGATTAAATTACATTAAATTAGATTTTTGTAAAATTTATCAGACTGTATTAAGTCAAGTAAAAAGAAATTTAGTTACACGGCAATAGGGAATTCACTATTTGATTGTAGTTTCTAATAGACATTTCTGCAGGAAAATGCACCATAAACACCCAGGTTGCTTTTCTCACTGGGGGAAGAGAGGGCACATCCTTTCACTTAGGCTGTGATTGCAAACTGAGTTCATTCTCCCTGGGTTTTCCTCATCTTCCAATACCTCCCGAGCACATCAGGAGCCATGCAGAGCCTCCTCTTAGCCCTAGAAAACCCATATAGTGAGAGGTGATGCTCCCCAGGGGGAGAACAGCGTGAGCAGGGAGCTGGCCACAGATTTCCCCCTGCGGATGAGATTGCTCGAATGCAGGTGAGGATTTGCAAGGCAGGGCTCCCCCTCCTCGTGCGGTAGTGAGGCCGAGGCAGCGCGGCGGAGCTGGGTTGTGGCGATGCCCTCACTCACCTCTCACAGACACCCAGGCTGTGCTGGGCAGGCGTGGATGGCTGGCAGCTCGGTGCTGCGCTCCCTGCTAGCTGCACTGAAGAGGTTAAATACGTAGAGGTCTGTATGACTAATCCTGCCACTGACGGTGGCATGGGCACCCTGGAAGGTGTTGCAAGACACTCTGTATTTTCTTGCCATTTGTGCCAGTTTTTGCAGCCCACATTTCCTTTTCTTTTCCTTCCTGCTCTGGATGAGTGGGGCCGCTAGGAAATACCATGGGGCAAACGTGTTCGAGCGTTAAGACCCAGCCTTGCTCTGCTACTGATGCTTTTTATCTCCCCAATTTGAAGGAGGCGCTGAGCTGTGAGAATGTGTCTTTAGCCATCCCAGACTCAGACACGCTGGAGGGGGCAGAGGCTCCCATGATGGAAATCCCGTCCTTCCGCTCTGTTTCCTACCATGTCCTGACACCTTCCCACAAAACCCCAGGCCACAAGGCTGAGGTGAATGACGTCGCGCCGTTGCTTCTGCGTTGTGGCATTGTGCTTTGGTGCTGTGCAGCTAGCGGTGGTGTCTGAATTGTCCTAAACCTGTCACTTCACAGCCACAACAGTCGTTTCCATCCTCTGTCCTTCGTACTGCCTTTGCGTGTGCAGGGGCTGGGCAAAGAACGTGTCCCAGCGACTCTGCCAGGGACACGAATGAAATACTCTTTTTAGCTAAAAAAAGTCTCACATTTGATGTGCGATGTGATGTGTGAGCAGTCTGTCTTCAAATGATGTATTGAGAGCTGGAGGCAGGCAGAGTCCTTTGTGGAGAAAACAGCCCAGTTTGGTTTTCTTACTGTTACTATAAGAACCTATTCATGATACAGTATTGAGGAAACAAAGGCATAAGTAGATCAACACGTTAAGCTTTCAGCAAGCACCGGAGCTGTGGATTCAGGAGATGTTCTGGGGAGATCACCCAGCAGACCAGAAGGGCTGTAGCCCCCTCTGCTCAGTCCCTCCCAATTGCACCATGAACCAGTGCCCAGGTCACATCACGTAACGATATTGCACCGTTTGCCCTGCTGCAGCACAGTGCCTTCCTCGGGGTAAATGGGCTCCAGATGTCCTCCGGTGGGCACGAGAACCTGCGAGCCGCAGTCAGTGATGAAGCTGCACATGCTGCAGTAGGGAGCACACTTGCTGTCATCAGAGAACTTCCAGTGGCCACCTAGAATTGATCTGCTTTAGACTTGGGCCATTTTCCCCTTTATTACCTGACCTCTGTCATGACTATCAAAGCACCTTGTAGTGGCAAGTATCTCACAGCATCTCCAAGCAAATGCTAGGCTTAGATTAAGCTCTTGATGACCAAGGGTTTCCCCTGTGCAAGATGAGTGATACGAAGGTACAATCCTCAAGGAAGTTTCCCTTCGTAGCTCTGCAGGGTGTCCATTAGCTTGGCCACCTAGAAGCTGCAGAGGCTCAAAGGGCAATCACAGGGAAGGCATCTTTAAGGGACAGGCAAAATTTGGGACTTCTTTGTAAATGCAACTGCAAGGGGTCCTGGGTTTCTGCTGGCAGAGCTGAGAGTTTGTTACCTCTGCGGGGAACAACAGCACAACCCCAGATGCCACCGGAGTTGGCCTGTGCAGGGATGCCAGCATTGGCAGGCACAGGCAGGGAGTTACCTCCTGCCCTTGTTGTGCCTCTGCCTTCCCCACCGCAGATGCTGCGGGAAATGGCTAAGCTCGCTCACAGTGCTGGAGACGCATGCCTTCGGAGAGGGATCAGGAGGAGCCCTTCCTCTGTGAATTTTGCCCACGGCTTCTTTGCAGGCTCTTGGCTCCAGGCCTCTGAGAATTTACAGTGTTCCCTCTTCCAGGGTATCCTGCCAGTCACCTTTGCTTACAGAGTATCTTCTGGCCTTTTAATCACCCAGGAAGAGTCACATCCTGTGGAAGTATTTGCAGGATTATTTCTTCCTGAGCTCCTTCCGCAGCAGAGCAAAATCAGAGCTCCAACAGACTATTGATTCCCAGACACAAGACAAAGGAGTTGTGCTCACTGATTAAAGATGCTTAACAGAGCCTCTGAGCTGCATCACCACGAGCCTCTACGGTCAATTTAATGCCTTTCTACTTGGCCTGGGAGGGGTCCCACGGCGAGTAGGCTCCCACCTTGCACATCTCTATCAGATGCCTGGGATCCTGCCAAGCTCTCAGGGTGCCTGCAGGCAAGGTTCACCATACGCAGTCTCAGCAGCACTGGTCCAGCTTGGGCTTTCATGGGTTTTGAAGGAGCCACATGGATTTCCAGGGCATGGGATCAGGCTCCCAAGTGCATCAGCCGTTTCCCACCAAAGAGGAGGAGCAACAGTGCCCATGGTGGTATGTCTCCAAACCTTCCTAGCTGTCGGGAGCAGCTCACCAGGTGTGAGCCAACAAGCTTCCTGTCCATGTTTCATATTTCAGGTACTTATTACAGTGGCTTTGAAGCCATTTGTAATGTGCCCACATCCCTTGGGTCTCAATAGCCGAAACCTTAAAAATTTCTGTTCATTTGTCCCAGCCAGAGAAGACAAATACAAGATCCTGTAAAGACGAACTGAGATTTAGAATCATAGAATCATAGAATAGTTTGGGTTGGAAGGGACCTTTACAGGTCGTCTAGTCCAACCCCCCTGCCGTGGGCAGGGACATCTTCAACTAGATCAGGTTGCTCAGAGCCCCGTCCAACCTGACCTTGAACGTTCCCAGGGATGGGGCATCTACCACCTCTCTGGGCAACCTGTGCCAGTGTTTCACCACCCTCATTGTAAACAATTTCTTCCTTATATCTAGTCTAAATCTACCCTCTTTTAGTTTAAAACTATTCCCCCTTGTCCTGTCACAACAGGCCCTGCTAAAAAGTTTGTCCCCACCTTTCTTATAAGCCCCCTTTAAGTACTGAAAGGCCGCAATAAGGTCTCCCCGAAGCCTTCTCTTCTCCAGGCTGAACAACCCCAATGCTCTCAGCCTTTCCTCATAGGAGAGGCGTTCCATCCCCCTGATCATTTTTGTGGCCCTATTTAATAGACAAATACTGTGATCCTTCTGTTAGACTACTGAGAAAGTGGAGCAAGACCTTTTGTTCTCTGTGTGGCACCGGGATGTTAACAATTGCCCGCCTGCGTTCAGCTCAGGTGTTGTGATGCTGATAGCTTATTAGCTGTAATGGCCAGAGGCCAACTGGCACAGCCACACTTCTGATGCATTAATATATCAGACGAGAGACCTGGGTTGCACCCGGAGGGCTGCTGGGCAAGGCCGCGGTCAGTGCTGGATGACAACTACCTGTAAATAATTGCTCCTGAACCCCCCATCTTCTTAGCCAAGCTCAACAGTGTAAAAGCATCAAGTAATTTGTCTCGGGATGTGTCTCTTTAGGGATGTGAGGAAATAAATTTGTAAGCCAGAAATATATGGAAAAAACAGATTTAACCAGATCCTTGGTGACCTCCAAACTATCCAGCAAGGGATCTCAGGCCCAGATTTTGCTAGCAGAGAGGGAAAACAGCCCGGCAGAGCAAAGCAAAATACATTTAATTTAAGACATGCAGCTGGGAAAATGTTTTCAATCAGTCACTGGGAGGCTGACGTTAAAGGAAAACCAGAGCGATTAGTCGTACTTTAGATAACGTGGTAAATTGTGAGGGGAATGTGTCTAGGACCAAAACCTCGGGGCCGGGAGCCAGGTTGCAGGTCCTGTGCCAAGGGCTCCCACTCCCCCAACACTTGGCCAAGTCGTGGCACCACCTCTCACAGCTGCTCCATCAGCACCGCAGAGACATCGTTTGAATCCCTAAAGCTTCCTAAGACCCCAGGATAAATTTGCTGTAAGGTGCCTGAAGTGATGAGGGCCTCAGAGAAGCAGCGAGGTATCAAGTTTAAGGTTTGTGACATGCTCTGTCCAGGCACTTCCAACCAGACCCATTTCACAGCGAGAGCAAACACAGAGAAATCCCTTTTCTATCCCCAAACAGGCTCCACACCCACATATGTGCTGCCATGATGTTTTCTCCTTCCCTCTGCCTCCTGCCATGTGGCTGTCTTCTTCTGGGGTCAGTGGTGCCTAAAATGCTCCATGCTGTAGGAGAGAGGTCGCAGGGTTTGCAGTTGTGTAAACGTGTATGTTTAAATGTCTGCCTGTATGTGTGTTTTGACGAGATAATACATGAATTTCCAGAAACACTTGGTACCCTTGGTCAGCGTGGCCCAGGACTGGCCAATTTTGCCCATCATCTGTCCCAGAGTAGCTTTGAGGAGAAGGGCATCACCACCCAGGCCGGGCTGAAAGCATCCTTGGGAAATTCAGAGCAGAACAGTGTGAGAAATGCTGGCTTTCTCATGTGTTTAGAGGGTGGGCCCCATTTTCCTAGACCTTACTTTTTCTCTATGGTGTCCAAGAATCAGCTTAGTGGTGGGTCACTGATGCCTCATTTTACTCCAGCCGCAACTTGAGCTCTTTACTCAGCTAGCACAGCATAGCTTTGGTATCCCGTTGCAGTCACCAGGGCTGCAGAGTCTCTGTAAGATGCCAAGAGGAACATCTGCACAAGGTTTTAAAACAAAAAGCAGACAAGAAGGAGATTGCTCTAAATTCACCACCGAGATGCTGAATGACCCCGTCTCCCTGTCTCCTTGCTTTGCAGGGCGGCGCAGCCTCTCTGAGGCCACAGGACTCTCAAAACCTGCTGACGGTCCGCAAGATCTCCGTTTCCCGTATGCACTCCTTGCCCAACGACAGCTACATGTTCCGGCCGGTGATGCCAGCGAAAGCCCCTTTCCCCCTCCACGAGGTGGAGATGGAAACGTATCCCTGCAAATCTCAAAGAGGTACTGCTCGTGGAGTTTTCCCTTCCTCCTCCTAGCCTAAACCATGGGGCAGCAGGTACGTGTGGTGGTTAGATGGGGGGTAAGCCACCCACGCGGAATGTGGGCTGAGCCAGGGCTTGCTTGCTTCGATTTGGTACCATCAGCAGGACTGCAGTTTCCCACACGCTGCATAATTTTGTGTTTTTATCACGTCACTGCATTTTCTCAGGAGAAAGCTGGCGTCTTGGGTGTTTGACTGGGGAGAAGCCAGGCTCCCAAGCAATGTCGGAGGCATAGAGGACAGGCTGTTAGCTGAGGAAAAGGGTACGAGCTGCACATTTCTTCTGAAGTGATCAGCCCTGACATCATGACTACAAATCAATAAAATCAACATGAATAAAAGCCGGAGTCGGTATTACTTCCTGACAGAGCTCCTTTACAGCTATTGTTTCAGGCAGTCTTCAGTCTCAGAGCAGTATCTTTTTAGCACGGTACATTGAGTTCAGAGATGCAGGGGTTTCTTTGGGAGCATAAAGATTAGAAACCACTCTCCAGTGCCTCCCTAGCCTGGCCTTATAATGAATCTTGTGGAGAGACCCCGCAGCCAGGGAATCACGAGCTACACGGAGCCTTTGAGTATACATTTACCCAACTGCATCCAAATACATTTCCCCTAAAATGCCTTTCTATATCTTTTGTTGTGCAAGTTGATTTGAAGGGGAAATCGATACGAAAGAAAATATCTGTCTCCCTAAAAGCACATGTGCTTCTTGAGTGGCTCCCAAGAACTTACCAGCCTGGTTTCCTTTGATGAAACATTGTTTGAAATGCAAGAACTGCTTGGACAGATGAGTAGTGGGTTTGCAAACGCTGGTGGGGCTGGCAAGATCTGCTCTGATTTCCTTGGGTGAAGTAACTCTATATTTGTTCAAACTCTCTGGATACCGGTTAATGTTCTCTACTCAGTATTTATTATTATTTCACCTGCAAATTCCTTGCTAAGCAAAGAAAACAGAGGTTGAGTTTCATGGCTGGACTACTGGGGTTGGTTTTCATCTCTGTAGTGGGTGTAAATCAGGTTTTATACCAGTATAAAACTGCTGTGATATTGGCAGGGGTGGGTAGAACTGAGCAAGAATTTTCTCATGTTTCCCAAATTTCTCTCCAAGAGTACTTAACCAATGGATATGACAGGGGCTTACTTTTTACCTGGTCTGGTAGATGCATCCAACCAACATCACCCAGAGTTGTGCTGCTTCTGAGCTGACCAAACTCTGATTTAAAGTCACGGTGCCGTAAGTTACATGCAAGTAAAACTGAGCACATAAAGAGACTCACATTAGCATTTGTGCTTTTATGGACTTTTCAATGTCACTTAAGGATGTCTGGTCTTCTCCCAATACTTTGGTGACTACACACTGTGAGATGTGTATTGACCAGGTCTTGTGTTATTTTGGTCTTAGATGCAGTTTCCTGATTTACAAGAAAAACAAAAGAAAAACATACAAGTCCACAGATATTCAGTGTTCTTGAGTATGCAGTTTAGAGGGGTTTTGGGTTTCCTATATGAGAGCTAGATGGAAAGTTTCCAATAGAAGGAAATTCCAACTAAGGATGGGGAGGAGAGCATAGGGTTTTGATTTTATGACCATGTTTGTGACAGATTTTATGACAAAGTTTTTCTGGACCATAAAAAACATTTCATAAAGCCTGGATTAGCACGTGAACAGTACAGACTCGCACTGAAACTGGGCTGTAGGGGAGCCCAAAAAAGAACTAGGGAGAAATGGGGCAGGTTGGGGGGCGGGAAGCTCACTGTTCTGCTCTTTCTGTGGTGTTCTGGAGAAAAGCTCCAAAAGAAAAATGATTAAACACTAACTTTTCTTTCTTCCCAACAACAAATCTCTTTCTGAAATGCAACTGCAGTCTGTCTGGATGGCTTTTGTCATAGGTTCAAGTTCCCTGACCTCTGGGCGAGATCTCTTGAAGTGATGGATAGCTGTGTTTTTAACATGGAGCAGCAATGTAGAAACAGACGTTGGGTTTCAAGCTAATGAGGACAATAAATCCTGCAGCCAAAAAAATAAAAAAGCAAAAGATCTTTCAAACAACGCAGAACTGCAGTAAAGCAGCACCACGAAGGGGCTGGGGAGGAGGGATTGCCTTTAGACTCAGCCAGGAGACTGGGAGCCTTCAGGAAGAGAGCGATTCCTGTCTAATACATGAGCTCAGGGACTGTCAAAGCATTTGAAATGGTCTCCATGCTGCTGATCAGCCCATGTTCAGCCAAGATCTGCCTCGTGAACAGATGGTGGTGGTAGTGTTTGAGCTGTAGTGAATGGGAAAACTGCCCTATGCATGCCTGTACGGGTGTCTCATCCCGGAGAAGTCGGTGGCAGGGTGCACACTGGCTGTACGAGGCTGTAGGTTGGACCTGTAAGTCGAGCTCTGGAGGCTTCAAGGGAGCTGAGCAGTGCTGCTCTTGCCTCCATGTGGCAGAGCAGCGTAAGGTTGCAAGCCCGTCCCTGGCAGCACTGCAAAGAGAACCGAGGCATCCTGACTCAGAGGATCCGGCACAGCCACCAGACTTCCCCGATCCATGTTCTCCAAACAGGCAACATCCTTTTACAAATCCACCCAAAGCAATGCTACCAGGAAAGCAGCAATGGCAGGGTTTCAAATGCAACCCCACCTTCTGCCCTTCAGTTGCTGCTATGTGGTCCTGGTGGCCACCAGCCACCCTGCGTGTTGCAGCAGCTGCAAGAGAAGATTCCTGTTACCTGAAACTGAAAATAGAGGCTGTGAGCGTAAGGTTTTTAACAGGCGATATATATATTGTAATGCTGCTGAATTGCAGAGGAGACTTCATCTGTAACCTCCCTGCCTAGCATTCCAAGATATGGCCTAGTATTCAAAGCAGGAGACAGGACAAGGGACACCTGGTTTTTAATCCTGGCACTGCCCAAGGCTTGTGCTGAGGCTTGGGATTTCAACCACATTAGACTTTTCCTTTCCCCTCCTGCATTTAGTCCCCTCCTGGAGTCTGTGGGTATCGGTTCTGCCTCAAACCTTCACAGCCCCCACACCAGCGGTGGTGGTGACTGCATTCTCTCTGTTTCCTAGGGTCCATCACCTCCATCCGCTCCCAGCCCGTGGGAACGTGTTCCTCTCTGAGAGTCCCAGCGGAGTCCCTGCAGCTGGCAGTCCGTTCTCCCAACCAGGAAGGCCGTCACCGCTGGAAGATCCTTCCCCCCAACATCACACCTCGATCTCCTACTCTCAACAAGCTGCTGTGCAGACAGGTGAGAGGCCAAGAGCCTGCAGAGGTAAACTCCTTTGTAGTCACTCGGATCCTTCCCGTCTTTTCAAGTCCCCTCTTGGGTTTCTTTTTTTGGAGCTGAGAGTAGAATTCCCCTTTTTAGAACAAAATGTTTCTGGTGTTATAAATTTTAATATACTCCAGTCTCAGCAAGTGACATACAGGGGAAGGCCCTTTTTACCTACTTTCATCTTTGTGGATGTACTATTCTATGAAAGAATAGCTAAAGCATAGAGAGAAGATGCCCAATTCCGTTTTACCAGTGAGAAGCCTGCAGTCAGCCCTACACCATGTCTAGACAGGTTGCACAGACACAGGTTTTGGTGCTGGAGCAAGACCAAGACCGTGCAGAAAGTACCCAGCAGATACGAGCCCTGCACACGTAGGCTCTGGGTCTCTCTGCTAGCAAAACTGCATCCTCTTGTACAGCGAGGGTCTGACGGGGGCTGGCACGACGGGGCAGGGATGGGGTGGTGAAGGGTGCGTTAGACCCACCAACCGTTCTGCCACGTGCTGTGTTTCATCACTGGAAGTGCTGCCGGCCTGGCAGATCCCCAGGCTCTCGCCCCATCTCTCTCTCCTCACCTTCCAGGAGGCCATTCAAACAGATTCTGT
>NW_009228188.1:0-6086 GCF_000690835.1 Fulmarus glacialis | reverse complement strand
TGATTCTATGATTCTATGATTCTAGATCTTGCCAAGAAACACTGCTTAAACAAAGCAGGATGTTGACAGACATTGAATTGATGGAGGAAACAAATTTAATACCATAAAGAACACTAAGATCTGAGTAAGCTTGTCATGAATCAGAATGGTAAGGTGCACCTGAAGGAGAAACTTTGCCAATATCCTGCCCAGTTAAAGGTGGTTAAACATTTCTAGATACTATTGTGGTGTACACATCAACAGAAAGCAATATGAAGATATCTTCATAAGAACATGCTTCTAAGGGTGCAGCTCCCCAAGAATTTAAGATTGTGGTGCTCCTGTGATCCCATGGCATTGCTGATAATCTCATATCTGCCTGCAAATTCCCACACTTCTCTCTGTAGTACCAGAATTTTTACCTGGCTCCCCCAAAAACCGCCACAAGGTGCTAACAAAGCAGAAACTAATTCAGAAAAGTCATCATTTCCTAGCAACGACTAAACAAGTTATTTTACATACACACCCCCAGCTGGGAATTGATTAAATATTAATATAGATATTTTGTGCACTCTAGAGTCATACTTCTGTGGACTCAGGTAGCATGAGTATTATTTCAAACGAGAAATACTTATGACGGGAGTGACCAATGGGAAATTGTGTTCAGAGTAATCCTCAAAAAATTATTAAGATGACAAAAAGCACTTGTAATAAAGGTTAAAAAAGCAAGATTCTCCTACCATCCAAAGCAGATCTGCCCACCATAACAGAAATTAACCTCTTTTTTTTTTTTAATAAACATAAAACTTCTGGAATTCTTAAAAAAATGTACCTTTATTTGTTTTCTTCCTTCTTTCTTCTCAATTGTTAATGCAACTTGCCTAACTTTTCTGTTCAGTTCGGAGCCTTTACCCTTAACTTCATCGGATTCTGCTATCTCAGGATAATGTTGTTTCTAGAAAATAAGGAAATGCAAATCCTGAAGTCACACTTTATCCTATGCAACTCTTTCCAGATCTAGCATAGCTAATAATCATGGGAGATAAATCAACTTTTACAAATACATAGCAGAACTTATTAAAATGATTATGTATAGAATCACAGAATAATTTAGGGAACTGAAGCCAAATCTGCTGCTCAAAACAGGGTTGACAGTGAACACTGAACTGGTTGCACAGGGCTTTGTCCACTTTGGTCTTAAAAACCTGTGAAATCAGAGATTCCCCCATCTTTCTGGGCAACCTGCTCCAATGCTTGACTGTCCTCACAGTGAAAAACTTCTTTCTTTTATCAAGTATGAAACTTACATCAAGTTTGAGTTTATGTTACTGCCATGCACCTCCACAGAGGGCTTGATTCTGCCTTCTTAATAACCTCCCCTGAGGTATTGGAGGGCTACTGTTAGATCCACCTGATGCTTTTTCTTCCCCAGCCTGAACAAGCCCAATTACCTTAGCCTCTCCTCACAGGGCAAGAGCTTCAGCCCCCTGACCATCTTGGCAGCTCTCCACTGCTCAGTTTCATCAGTAACTTTCTTGTCTGCAGTAGCACAAAACTGGACAAAATATTCTACATATGGCCTAACAAGTATCAAGAACAGGGGAATAATCACTTCCCTTGATCTACTGGCTATACCCTTGTTAGTATAGCTCAGCTTGCTGTTAGCCTTCATTGATGCCAAGGTACACTACTTATCTTAAGCTTGTCCACCAGGACCCCCACTGCTTTTCAGCAGACCAAATTCCAGCCATTTAGTCTCCTGCCTGTCCCACTGCCTAGGGTTAATCCATTCCAGGTTCATGACTTAAAAGTTATCCTTCTTGAATTCTTATATTTTATAGTAGTTAGGAATATAACAGGGATGCAGTTAACAAGCATAAGATTCAGAATTGCAGGGAACAGTTCAAAGCAAACAAGAAATACAAGAGCTGAGAGTATCAAAACCACCAATACAAGTCTCACTTAGCATGTACATCTGAATTAGTGACCAGAAACAGCATGATGTTTAAGAAGGGTATCATTGCAGACACATCGCAATACACCTGGTAGCAACACTAGCTCTAAAACTTCCTCAAAATGCCATACAAAGTCAACAACTTTCTATGACTTCAAGATATATGGGATAAAATAGCAACTGTGAGCAGATATTTTATGGAAAGTATCAAAATACTTTTCAGAAATTGCTTTCTCAGTTCTGTTAAAGCCCATCCTAAACAAATATATTCAAGTAAACATTCAAAGACTGGACAGCCTCATTTATCTAAACATGCCGAAAAAAATAAACAGTTCAAGCAAAACGTATTTAAGCATTTGTGGGCTGACATGAACGGTAAGAGCTTTGCAAATTTCCAGAAAACAGGCACAGAACTTACATGGCTTGTTCAGCCACAAAACTAGGAATAAACCTCTTTTTTTTCCCCTTATTCCCAGTCACAGCCTCTATCCAATACATATGATGTTCATTTATAATTATGTTCCTTTTAGTCTAAAGCGTCTGAAAGATGGAACAATTTCTTCATTGATCTAGTTCTTTAAGATAATAGAAGATTTAGCCAAAAACCTACTTCTAGTCAATTTTAGCTGTGAATTTCACTATTGGCATTACTGGTCAACCAAAACAGAATAAACTGAAAACTCAGTGTCAGCAATGGACAGGCATACACATTATTGATGAGCAGAATTTTAAATCCATTTATCACAGCATAAACCAAGTTGCACAGTTGCAACACACACATTTTCACAAAATCTTATGTAACACCTTTTTTTTATATCATAATATGACTAGCAAATTCTCTACTTAAATTATTACATTAAAAAAAAAACAAACACCAAGAAGTCTTTACTCTAAAAACTTACCAGGTATGCCAGTCTATGCTTGGAACCACAAACATGCATGAACATGTTACTCAGTCCTGTTTTACAGTGGCACAGCTGACATTCATAGAGAAAAGGGAAATTGTCTTTTGATCGGTATTCAATTATATAATTAAGTCCTGTATTGATAAAAAAAAGTTAGAAAATTTGATGTTTGCTGAACAAATAATCAGTGCTAGTTACAAAAGAGACATTACAGGAAACTATTACTATTGCATGCCAAACACATGAATCAAGATTTTCAGAACCATCATTATTTTGTTATTTTATCTTTTGGGTGTCTAGGCTTCCTCAACGCCAAAGGTACAAAACTGAATTTCTTTAAGATGCCTTATGTTTACCACATAGAACTTGACTTTTTTTTCTTTAAAATCACCTAAAAAATTAATAGCAACAATTCTTTTGTAACTACTTAGAAGGGAACGTGTTTTAATATATGCCTTGTAGTTATTTTTCCTGTCCACTCCACTCTCCCTTCCCTCCACAGGATTGGCAGTTAAATTGCAAAGAACAGTAACAATCATTTAAGTCAAAGTTCCTTTCTATCATATCACCTTAGATTGTTTCTAGAGCATACTTTCAACCTGTGATATCTACCCTAATCAAAAATATTCCAGGCCAAATCCAATTATTTTGTCACTAAGATCAGCCACTTTCACACCATACTATTAGGTACTCAATGTAAACTTAGTGAGATTTTATTACAGATTATCTAATTTTACATTTTTAAAAAATTACTCAATGCTCTTTAAAGATAAACATCACACAAGCAAACAATTACAGTATTAAAAACCCTCACCAAGTGCAGGTTCTGAATCTTTACACGTATTAAGCTGTTCTTCCAAGGTCTGTCCATGAAACCTCTCTGGCTCAGTTTGCACTGTAAGATAAAATCAATTTTATGTAATCCCACATCATGCATCTATCAATCAGTCTTCAAAGTCTCAAGTCACATCTCAAAAATCCTCCAAAATTATATAAACTCCCGAGTTTCACCTTTGGCCTAGAGAAAATATGCTGAGAAATTCACATTCAAGTAAATCCCTGCTCGTACATGGTCCCCCATCACAAATTAAGTCATTTATTGAAAAACATTATCCCCCCAATCCTATTTTCATTCTTTTTATAGCATTTGTTTGCAAATACTGTTTTAAGTATTATTACAAAATATTACTGCAGATGGAAAATACAGTGTAAAGAAATGAATTCCCAATGATCTGCTAAGGTCTAGACATCACTTGTAACACTGCACCTCAAAACATTTTATTTCTCCCTCTTTTCCTTTTCTTTTTTTTTCATTAAACATTCTTACCATAATCAGGAAGTTTTACAGGTGTTTTCACTTGCTCCCCTGAGCCACTTGCAGTTTTAACTAAATAAAAACAAACCAGAAGTGGAAATAAAATTGTAAGTACAAAAACCAATTTGGTATGATAATGGATTTTTTTAAAGAAAACTCTTTGAGCTTTTGCCAACACGAGAAAAATAAGTAATATTTAGTTTTGAATGGACTATGAGATTTTTTTTGGCAAAAAATGGTCAGAAAACATTTACACCAAACAACAACAAAGTTATTTAATGTCAGGCAATTCAACAAAGCAGATGGAGAGGAAGACCAACCAAGCCACTAGTTATCGCACAAGTTCAAACACACATCACAAAATTAAATTATTAAACAGTGGCTTAAATTCTAAGTAATTTTGGCTGTAATTTAATTTATATAGAAGACAACCTTCAATAAGGGAAAAGCCTGACTGATTCACCACTGTGCAAATTTCTTCTATTCTGTAACGAACAAAGCTTCATTTCATAAATTTCAGGACTACTTTAATCCAATACATCACAGCAATTCAGTTTAAATCCACTGAACTTGAGGTGCTTAAACTGCCAGCCCACTGCCAAGGCACTTGACTCAGACCATAACCTTCCCATCTTTTCAAAAAGTTCTGCAGCTATCCTCTCCCCAGTCAAATATTTTTTTCTATCCACATGCGGCATGTGATAGGACTGGGGCTGCAGACCTTAAGAAAGGTGAGACAGAGATGACCATGTAACATAATCTGCCATTGAGGAACCTGGAGAGAGAGAGATATCTGTACGAGATGAGATTCTGTGTGTTTGGGAGTGGAATGCCAAGCACGCAAAGGAAGCAAGTTGCTACTCTTTGAATAGGGGCTTAATGCACTCACTATAGGACATCAAGAAGAATAGAATTTCAGAAATTCAGAAAGCTCAGCATTTTACTACATGGTAATAAATAAATAAATAAAGCAGTGATTGAAACAACGCCAGCTAATGGCAAATTTGACTTTTTCATCTCTTAAATGCCCCTCAACCCTGTTACTCTCCTGTTAAAAGTAATCTCTTACTAAAACATCAGATATTGATAAGAAGTTGAGCATAAGGCTTACAAGAAACACTAAATAGTAGGTGGGAGTCAGAAGGCTTCCACCTATACTACTGGGAATGTGAAGCTCAAAGGCAACCTTGGCTGTAGTGACCATGAGATGGTGGAGTTCAAGATCCTTCAAGGGCACCGAGGAGGGCGCACAGCAAGCTCACTACCCTTGACTTCAACAGAACAGACTTTGGCCTCTTCAGGGATCTGCTTGGTAGAGTGCCATGGGATAAATCCCGGGAGGGAAGAGGGGGCCAAGAAAGCTGGTTGATAGTCAAGAATCACCTCTTCCAAGTTCAGGAGTGATGCATCCCAACAAAGAGGAAGTCAGGCAAAAACGCCAGGAGGCCTGCATGGATGAACAAGGAGCTCCTGGACACACTCCAACACAAAAAGGAGGACTACAGAGAGTGGAAGCAAGGACAGGTAGCCTGGGAGGAATACAGAGGAATTGTCCGAGCAGCCAGGGATCAGGTTAGGAAAGCTAAAGCCCTGATAAAATTAAATCTGTCCAGGGACGTCAGCTTCTAGAGGTACGTCGGTGATAAAAGGAAGACTAGGGAAAATGTGGGCCCTCTCCGGAACGAAACAGGAGACCTGGTTACCTGGGACGTGGAGAAGGCTGAGGTACTCAACGACTTTTTTGCCTCAGTCTTCACTGGCAAACGCTCAAGCCACACCGCCCAAGTTGCAGAAGGCAAAGGCAGGGACTGGGAGAATGAAGAACCACCCACTGTAGAAGATCAGGTCTGAGACCATCTAAGGAACCTGAAGGTGCAGGGGGATGGGACCCCGATGGGAAGTCGATGGGACCTGATGAGATGCATCTGCGGGT
>NW_009228187.1:9592-12092 GCF_000690835.1 Fulmarus glacialis | reverse complement strand
GACCAGGGTCCTACTTGTGCAGTGCACCCATGCACATTTATGCACATGGGCTGCCCCGTTCACCCCTGCAAACACCCCGTAGGGGGGTGAACGGGGCAGCCCATGTGCAAGGAGGTTCCTCTTGATGGGCGCATGCAACCTCTGCTAACATGTGCCCCCCTTCCCTTGCACAAGCCCACCCTCGTTACACCTGGGAAACTATTCGGTAGGAGTGGTCTCCAGTTGGCTGCTCATCGTCGTTTCCACCAAAGCCGTCTCCTGGGAAATGGTGACTCTCCCCCATGGTGTTGGGGGAATGAACCCGATTTTTTCCTGAGCGAGTGCAGACACCACCATGATGGTACCACTGGCCAGGGGACCCTGTGGTGGGAAGGCATGAGCCTCTCTGCACAGCATGCACTAGGCTGTGGAGATCCCCAGAAGTCTTCTGGCCATCCTTGCCATGGAGTCCTTAAAAAGAATTAAGTCACCATGGGGTAGGGGCCAAAGGCATTTCTGCCTGTAGGAAGAGGGAGGTTGGTCCTGGGACTCCAGTGCTAACTCCTGTGTTAACTGGGACTGGCCCAACTCCATATCGCTGCAACAGATCCAGGTTTGATCCACTGTTTCTCCTGCCGAAATACTCAGGCAGCAGGAAGGGCAGCTACAGGCTAGGCTCTAAATAAGAAAGTTTGAAAACTGCTCACCCGTTTTGTCAGCTAATGATGGGGTTTAGGGAAGATTGTGCTTCCACCTAAATGGGAGATTTCTGGCTAGTGGTACAGTCAGGTCACTGCGGGAGATGCATCTCTATGCATTTTGGGGATGGAGGTCTACCCAGGGAAAGCACTGTCGCTCCGTGCCCTGCTGATCCAGCTTGTGGAGCTCGAGACTGGGAGGTGACTGCAGGTGCTGTTCGAGAAGCTGGTTCAGAAAGCAGGCAGAGGGCAGGGTCCCAGCCGGCCTTTCAGGGAGAGCTTCCCTCACTCTTCTCCTCCCACGACGCAGCTGAATTTAACTTCTGCAAAAGGACACTTCTGCTGCGCTGCTCCAAAAGCTTGCCTTGGCCAGGGACTGTGCCAGGCTGGGCCAGGAGCGCCTGCCTTCTCCAGGATTTTGCATTCCCCACGAGCGGGAGAGGCTTGTCCCTGACATTGCTGGATCCATTATTCAGGATTAATGCCCATTTGCTTGTTGCACCTTCTGTTGCAGAAATAATGCTGCAGCTTTGACTTGCTTCCAGCAGGGCAATGGAGAAAGCAGAGTTAATACTGTGTCAGAGCGGAGAGAAGAGAGAAGCATTTTTTCTTGGAAGCAGTAATGTATGCAAGGAGCTTGTGTCACCTAAAGCCCATTCAACATCGTGCGTTGCCTTCCTTGCTATTGCGTGTGAATTTAATAAAGTGGCTGTGACTCATTCGCTCTCGGTAGTGGAGCTGACATAAGTAAATACGCAGGCTGTAACCTCGTTGGAGATTTTATACCATCTGTATTTACAACATGAATATTTCAGCAAATTTGACATTTTGGAGACTTCTGTCTTCCAGGTTTAGTGACGACAAGTATCTGGGTCAGGAGTGCTGCAGGTTCACAAGCAGCATCCTGTCAATAATTTAATGCTCCAAGTGCTAAGCAGCGCTAGCAGGACGCACGCTGGCACTGCAGGGTTTGTTGGCTCATTGAGCCGACACAGCTCTGAAGCAACATAAAAACAGTTTTTGATCTCTTGCTGCTGGCCTCTGCCTGAAAAGCATAAAGCAGGAGGCAACCCTGTGGCAGCTATTCTGCTAACGTCACTGTAATACGGATGCTGTTTTACTGCCAATTTTAAGATGAAAACAGCAATACATGGGGCAGGATAGGATGAGGCATTTCTCAGCCCTTTCTCCTGCTGCCCAGGGAGGGAGGGCAGCCCGTCGCGCACTGGGACATGCTGCACGGCCGCGTCCTCTGTTAGATCCACGGGGGAGCTTGCGCTCAGGCAGCCCCTGCCCCGGCACAGGGGCGGTGGTGCAGGCTTGCAGACACACAAGCTCTCTCCTCCAGTCACTGCCCGGACCGGAGCTGGCACTGCCGGAGCGCAGCAGGATTCCTGTCCACTGGGGTGCTCTGGGGACTTCACAAGGTTTTGTCTCCAGTTAGTTTAGGCGGTTTTTACAGACACAGGGTCAGAGTCTCCAGTCACCGTGTCACTGGAGAGGGTGGGCAGGGTCCCCTGAGCATGGCTGTAATGGGGGTTCCTTCGATGGGCTGGCACAGCAACACCCAACAGCCTCTGTTCCGCTGAGAACGGGCACAAGTCATCACACCTGTGGGAGATGACAGCGTTTCCCGGGAAGCTCCACCCAGAGCCTAGGGCACTAATTGCCCTAATGGCCCTGACGAGCCCCATCTGGGCCCCCACCCTTGGGCCCAGGAGCCCATTTAAGCTCAGCTCTGGGCCCTCAGCCCCTGCCTGAGCTATGCTGCAGGAGGCTCAGGCTCATGCCCCATAGACCCTGTGGATCCAGCCCCTGACTGG
>NW_009228187.1:0-9575 GCF_000690835.1 Fulmarus glacialis | reverse complement strand
TCTTGTCTCTACAGCCCGGCCCACCAGCCACTGGACCTGACCTGAGGGTCGGCTTCCCAGCTTGGCCTCAGACCTGTCTCATCCCATGGACTTGCTGAGTGGTCTGGATGGGGGCTTGAGCCTGGCCATGGCCAGCCCTGCTTGTCTTGCTCTGGTACCGTGAGGGGCTCCTGGTGGGTGGGATCCCTGCCCCGCTGCTTCAGCAGAGCCCCAGCACCTCTGCATGTGCATGTGCTTGCACGTGTGTGCACAAGCCTGCACAGGCACTTGCTGCGCTGCTGCAGCTGGGAGTTCTGCTGCGGTCCCCCCAGGGCAGAGGGACCCGCTCCCCACCCAGCTAAGCCCTGGGAAGATGCTTGTTGGTGCTGGTTGTGGGCATCTGGGCTGGCACAGTGCCCAGGCTGATGCACCAATTCCTCCCCTCCTTGGAGGGCAGGGTAGCACCGACAGGAGAAACAGAACAGCCAAGAAATTAAATACGAGTCAAGTTACTGTAATAAATCCCACAATTATCCAAGAGACAGAGAGAGCAGAGCATCCTGCAACAAGATCTTTGACAGAAGAAGAAGAAATGCTGTGAACAGGCCTTCCTGTTAAACTCAGGTGAAATTTTTTTCCTCTCTCATAAAACACTGTTCTTAAAATATTTACATTGAAAAAATGCACCACTTTCCATATGAAAGCTACACTTGGCACAAGCATCTTCTTGGCTAGAAAGGAGCTGGAAGAGCCCTTCTCTTTCTAATGTCAGCTCATTATCGCGTTGTTGAGGCATATTATACACCCTGAAAGCAAAGCCACTCTGGCTCTGTGTTGAAGCTCCCTTTGGTTAGCAAGAAATTGATGACTTCGGCAGCAGAGGAGCGGTCCTGCTTCAGAAGTGTCTGCGCTCTCAGGATGCGCTTTGAGGGAACCACGGGCCTGTAATTGTGGAACAAAAACCTTAAAACTTACATAGGAGTAAGCTCAAAGCTGGAAAGAAAATAAAATGGGATGTCGAATTATGTATTCAAGGAATGGCTTCTCATTAGTGATGCTGGGTGATCTGTAGATTCTCCCATCACACAATACCCATCCTCTTGTACTTCCCAGCGATGCAGAAATCTTTCTGAGGGAACTGGCTGATGCGCTTCATTTTGGTTTTATCTCCCTCCTTGTAAGGATTGTTAAGTGTGTAAAGGGATCCTACAGATGTGATGTTTCAAGTATTGGTAAAGCTGGGAGGACACTAAGCAGGTGCTGAGCGTGCAGTCTCTTCCCTGCCACCACTGTAGCTGCACAGGAGGCTCTGTCTGCGGTGCACCACGGTGGGACTCAAACCGCTCGGCAGAGTCAGGGTTTCTGCTTCAACCGCTGGCCACGGTGGGTTTAGGTTTTTCCATGGAGACCCCGTTTCTCGTACCCCCGTGTCTGGTCCTGAGCCTCAGCTGCGTAATTCATCTGGCTGGATCCTGCCTTTACCCGAGGGTGCTGTGATGCCCTTGGGGCAGTGACCTTGTGTTTGGGGACAGCCAGGCGAGGCTGGGGAGGCTCTTGCTGTTCCTGCTGGCTCTTCATTAAGGATATTTGGATAGCAATTTTTCTGGTGTCCCAGTGATACTGTAATTGTCCAGTTACGACTGACTTTGGCATCGTTATCCACACTGAGTCCTGTCAGACGGATGAGAAACTCGCTGGGGTGCTAATATGCACAAGCTGCAGTAGCCAAGGAGCCAAGTAGCAGTGTCTAATGCTGCCAGCTGGCCTGGGAATTGCAATTGGAGGGAGCCGATGTCCTCTTGCAGGAGGGGACAGGGCCCTCAGTGTTACCCGGTGCTGCTGCGCTCCTGCGTGCGCTGCAATGCTGGCAAGTGGGGCAGGGAGGATGGCTTAGGGCTGGAACAGGGGCATTAATTCTCTGGCTGCAGCAGTTTAACCAATATGTGAATTATTTCTTTCGGTTTAAGAGGAGTGAAGGGTGCTGGCTGCAGCCCTGCTTTGGGGAGTTTGAAGACCAGAGCTGTATTTTTGGGGTCCTGCACAGCCAAATGGAAAAGGGGCTGCACCTAGAAAACGTCTTGCAAAGGCAGCTGAACTGTGACTGACTTCCCAGTGCTGCCTGCCAAATGGTCACCTATTAACTTATTCACTGGCGTTCCTTTGTGCAAACACCGGTCATCTGAACGCCGTTTGCTGCCAGCCTCTTCTTGGGACAGCAGTTTCACAGCCCTGATAGCCACCATCCGTGGATTTTCCCTGCCCATATCTGCAGGAAAGGCCTTGGCAGAGCTGTAAGCAGTGTGCTGCTCAGTCCAGCTCCCTCTGTCCCGCTGGCAGCGGGGGACAGCACAGGCCCGGGGCAGCGCTGCTGGGACAGCAATGTGTGACAGTGCCCACCCCGAGCGAGAAAGCAAGGCAAGCAGTAGCATTTCATCAGAGGAGGTCTGCAAAGAAAACATTATTTCCCCAAATGTATTCATCATTCAAAATTACTCAAGCAAAGGTTTCCATCTCAGTGTGGCTATTATTCATAATCTGAGAATCTGGATGTGTGGCTCTCCTTGGTAATTAAGCCACATGGAGTTTTTTCTGTCCTCTGTTTGGGTGGAACAGCAGTTGTACCTCAGTCCCAGGGTGTCTCTGTGGAGCAAACAGGGCTGGTCCTGGCTGCAGGGCCTTGAAGCAGGGCTCACGAATCCAGATTTCAGCCTTGTGCCATTAAATGGTGCCAGCTCCCTGTGCACCTCGGGCCAGCAGCTCTCAGCAACCTGGGCAGGTCACGGGATGCTTTGGGCCCTGGTTTCCCTCTCGTGGGAGGGGGCAGGTGAATGATTCTCCTGGACCATCTCTTCAGATGAGGAATGCCTTGAACCTCTTTACAGGGGGGGTAAGGCTGAACGCCTGCCCTGTCACTGGGTGCTATGTAAATCACAGTTATTGCTAGCAGTGTCGTTTTGTATTGGTGTTCTGTATATCACAATTGAAATGGGGACTATAATACAAATGTGTGGGCTTACCTATACAGCATCAGTGCTATTTAGTAACAACTATGGGATAGGAAAGTAAACACAAAATAAATCAAGAAATAGTGCCTTTTCCAGACCACTTCCTCTTCCAGAGTGGATCCCTGAAACAACGGTTCAGAGCAATTTTCTGCAAAGGCTATTTTGGTAACTTTCCAGACGTTGCTCACTCATGTCCTGTGAGTGTCATGCTCCAGGTAGTGAATACACTTGCAAACAATATTCTCCTAAGCTTGTGTGTGGCAGGAATGGAGGAGTCGTCTGCCAGCCAGAGCTGGTTCCCATGCAAGGTCCTAGAAATGCACTTGCAGGGCCAGCAGGACACTGACCTGTGCAAGCGAGTAAGTGCCTCCCCTGCCCCCACAGTGAATGTGTTTTGGGGTGTCTGATGATCCCCTCTAGGGAGAGGAGTCAGAGCCAGCTGCCTGGTGTGCATGGCCAGCCCCGGTGCCCTGCTCGCCTTTGCCCGATGCCTACCAGGCTGTGAACACACCCACCTGCAGCAAGGGTGCAGGCATCATCCAAGCGTGCCCAGCCCCGTGGCTGTGTGTGCCTCATGGCCGTGCCTGTCCCCCGGGAGGGACTTGCCCTCCATGCAGGAGCCTGCTGAAGCAGGGACGTGGTGGTGGCTTCACCACTTCTGTTGGGGCTGTCTGAGTGCAACAAGCAGACATGCAGGCTCGTTCCTTTGAGGCTGCCATTGAATCACTGACCCCACAGCCGTTCCTCTAATTCAGGAGCTGGTTAAGCACGTGCTTGAGACTGAACACTTGTTTTTAGTGCTTTGCTGACCTGGGGCTAAGTGAGGAGCTGGTAACGCTAAATACAGCATTTTCCTTTTGTATGCAGGCTCCCACATTGAGCTGCCGCATCTCCTCAGGACTCGGCAATAGCTGCAGCAGGAGCTGCAACGCAAGCACGAGGGAGCGAGCGTGGGAGCAAGCTGCCCACTACTTCCATTCTGCTGGAGATCCACCCACCCTTGAAGTCCGAGGTGGTGCTCCTGCCACTGGGGCACCTCATCTGCCAGGTAGGACAGAAGTCGGAACAGAAACGCCAATGAGGACACAACACTCAGTGAGCAGGGCTGTTCATTCTCCATGCTGATATCCCAGCTGCATGAGCCCTCTCTGCAGCAGGCTGGCTTCCAGCCTTCCCCGGGCAGGGGTCTGCCCGAGTGTCTGGTGGGAGGCACCCTGCCCCAGCCTCCCCCCAGCACCCACCCACCGCACCTGGTCCCCGGGAGCCAGCCTGGGCTCCTTGTCCCCAGGGTGCAGCCAGCACCAGCATCGCCCTCGGTGCCGGGAGGGGGATGGGCAGCACCCAGCTGTGCGAGGGCTCTGGGAGCAGCGCAGGGGCCTCAATGCGGGTTTGCCAGTGTCGGGAAACTTATGAACAATTCATAAATGTGTTTTACAGACAGCTGTTAGTATGTGCTGAGCAATACTCATTCTGTCAAGGAAAACTAGTTACAGGGTTATAGCCAGGCCACTTAAATATTATGATCCATAATATATAAATAGTGGGCAGAGTGCTGCTGCTGCTGCTTTGTGCTGTAAAGAGCCCTGTGCATGCTGCAATCCTGCACTGGCTGAAGGTGTCTGCAAGCCATGTACTCACACGGACACTCGGCACTTCTAAAAATCACTTTCCATGCCATCCTGGGGTCACACAGCACACTCACTAATCAAGTTGCAAGCCACCAGGCTGCTATACCTGCAGTTGGAGGGGAAGGTGAGGCTGGCGGTTGGGAGAGGCTTGCTGTGGGGTGGGCAGCAGACCTAGGAGCTGTGCCACCAGCTGTGGGCGCAGACCCCTGGCCTGCCACTTGAGATTTGCGTGCATTGCCCCAAAACTAAAGATGTGGTGGTGCTGTGTGCCATTTCACTCTTCAGCTTAAATTCAGAAATGATGTCTTTTAACCTTGGCTGAAGTTGCACACTTCCTCAATTTTGTGGCCAGACCAAACCAAAAGGGACAGAAGAAAGTGTCAGTGCAGATGTTGCAGGGAATCAAAAGCACAGTTCAGAGGCGAGGGCTGCCGGACTTTCAGCAAAGTATCTGCCTGGCCATGGCATGCGTGGTCCAGCTGGTGAGGAGCTCCGCTTGGGCTGCAGCCTGGCCTGCCAGCGGTAACGCGCACCGAGGTACATCAAACAGACAGCCAAAAATGAGAAGCACTGCAGTAGTAAAATAGTGAGCTATTTTCCCTGCAGGAAATATTACACAGCCTTGTTGAAAAAGAACAAAAGATTAAACTCAAAGTAAAATGAAATGCAAAAATGCTGTGAAACCTGGTGGGTGGTCTGGGGGTTTCCGACTGCAGTGAGCTCCTGAAATATCCCTGCATCTCTTCTCAGGATCATGTCGCTACCTGAAATGCTTCGGGATGTCTTTATTAAAAAGCAACCCCCACGCATCCCAGTAGAAAGCAGGTGCCTACTGCAGAGTTTGCAGGTCTTTAAAAACCTTCAGAATGGCTTGCTTGCTTTAGTTAAGAACTTGCCAGTGTTCTAAAAGTGGGGATTTAGCTTGGATATTGCTGAAGGACGGGGGTTCGTTAACTCTCAGGGTTTCCGGCAAACCCTGCCTGGGTATCGTTAGAGACAAAACTACCCAGAGCCCTCTCAGGGCAGACTTGGTCTGCGGCTGTGCACTTCCCTCATTCTCCCTATCAGTTGCTGTCCTTCAAGATGTGTTGGTGACTGGGGCTCGATGTATATGGACAGCCACACCTTTTGCACTTACAGAGGTGCCTGAATTAAAACATGCACAGGAGATATGAGGACCTTTTCATTCCTTTTGGAATAATCAAGATTTAAAATAGAAATACAGAAGGGAAGTTGGAGCTGCAAAGAGACATTTTGGTGTGCTAAGTTAGAGGCAGCAGGTTAAACCTACCTCCAAGAAACCTTTCCAGCATGAAACTAAACTTTGGGCTGATTTTTCTCTAAAGGCAGGCATGGAAAAATTGGTACATGCAGCAGTATTTCACTGCTACACTAAATGTAGCTACAGAGGGAGGTGAATTCTGCAACATAAAGGATTTTAAACAAACAAGGGCTCAAGCTTACGGTCAGGATGAGGATGCAGGATCCTTTACGGTTTGTCATCCCTGCAAACTGGGATCTTTTTTGATGGTGAAGCCTGACCAGTGGTTGCCGGGAATTTCTGCTCCCTCTTGGGAGTGAGGGACTGCATGTGAAGCAGAGCTGGGCCAGTGCCCCCTGCACTAGCCAGCAGTGCCGCACATCCCCATCCTGGCACCAGAGCACCCTTCCAGCAAAGCTGTGGTCATAGTGGGGTAACACAAACAAAGCAAGTTGTGCACTGCTAACAAACCCAGCTAGCACACACTTTAATTTGGAACAATGTTCTGGAGGATGCAAATTTTGGCGTTCATCCACTCAAGGATGAGTGAGCCGTGTGTTCGTTCAGCCACAAATCCAGCATCGTAGCCAAGACTGACTCAAATTCCTCCTATTCAGCGTCCTGAAAACAAGACACTGGTACAAACTGGACAGCATGTACATGACTGCAGAACTCGTGAGAAAAGACATGCTCTGAATAAACAGAAGTAAATAAATGCATTTTGAAAGAGATTTATGTAAAATATTCAGAGGAAAACATTATACTTGCAAATACTTATGCTTTTGAGTAACTTTACACTGGTAGATTGACCAACTCCAGTATAGTTATTTGTGTACCTAATACCAAGTGTGCAAGTATTTGCTGATTCAGAGCCTGGGCTTATGCTCTGTGAAAGAGCACAATGGTGCTTTTCCCCAGCTTCCAAACTCTGCCAAGGTTTAAAGGTCTCCATCGGCAGAAGTGCTGAGAGCTCGCCCTGAGCTGTGCAGCCTCCCCAGCTGCAGGAGAGGCGTTCACTCCCTCCGGCAGTGCGGTGCTCTCTTCAGGCAGCTTCTCTGATGGTAAAACTGAAGCAGCAGCTAAACTGTGCTGGAAAGTGACTGTCTCTTTGGAAAAAATGTTATTGCAGATCATGCCACAGACATGTTGGGATATATCTTTGCAGTGTATCTTAGAATATTTCGTGGATACTAAGCAGCAATTAGAGTCTTCCTTTGGAATCAATTCATTTCCTACTGCCGTAATAGCAGGGAGGATCTTATTGAAACTCTAGGATTTTTAATATTATTACACTAAAGACTGTCTCAGTATCAGCATCTCCATAGGGGAGCATTAGCACACTGTAATGTGTAACAACTTCTCCAGTTCAGGAAATCTTGTTGTATTTGTAATAGGGCATTTGGGGCATATATTATGTATGGGACATATATTTCTCATTTCCACCAGGCATCATCTTTCCTTCTCTCTAAATTACTCTCCAAATCAAAAAAATGCATTGTATTCCTTATCGCTCAAAATATATATATTTTTTTAATCTTTGGACCCAGAAACCACTACCAGCCATCAGGGCTGTATGCGGTGGAAGCCAGAAAGCCTTGGTCGAACAGTGAAGGAGTAGAGCCGTAATTATCACGTAAGCACCAGTCTAACATTACTGGAGAGAAGCACCAGCCAGGACAGGAGGAAGGTTTGCTCCCAGTCCAGGGTTGTATCCAGGAGTATGTGGGATGCCAGGATTCTTTGTTTGTTTTACAGACAGGAATACGAAAACACTAATGTGTATGTTGCTTTTCAGACAAGCCTCTCAAACACAAACTAATCAAAGTGTTTCTCTTGGTAGCAAGTCTGACCACACCAGGGTGAAGAGCAAGGAGCGGGAACAACCCTGAGGATCAAACCCAAGAACTCCCCTGGTCCTCCGCTGCACCCAGCTCTGCAGGCACCTCAACAACTACAGACCAGCCACAGCCGGGCCTGTGGGAAACTCTTGGTCAGCCGAGCTCCTACCTACCTCAGTGAGAGCCAGATAGGTGCAAAAATAGCCTGGAGATACCCATGGAAGTAAAGAGAAGGGCTGTTTGCCTAACCACTCCTGCTCAGTTCAGCCTGGCTAAAGGGATGTACATAGAGAGTCCAAACAGAATGGAAGAAGCAAACGGTTACCCAAGTGGGAAAAGAACAGGCTGAACAGAGCTGCTCAAAAGATGACCAAATCTGAGCAAAAAGAAAACGGGGAGAGGGGAAAAAATCGGGACTATTTGGGAATTAGTGGTGTAGTTAAAGGTATCAGACAAGGAATTGCCCTGTAACAACAGAGATAGACCATTCATTAAATGCGCCACCCCTTTAGATGGTACGGGATCATGTCAGGACAAAAGAGGAGAAGTGGGAGGAAATTTGGGTGACATCGTCTGAGTGAGATCTTTCTCCTCTTAGAAGTCACAGAGGCCACATTTCCAGCACAAAGGGAACCATGGCTCCAAGCAGGCAGCACGTCATGGAAAACAGAGGAAACCAGCTCTAGAAAGGACTTGGGAGCCCATCTTGCCTGGTCCTTGCCCCGAGGGAACAACTGAGTGATGTCTGATAAGTGCTTTTAGGAGGGCTTTCAACTTGACCAGTGATAAAAACTCTGTGCTTCACTGTCTTTGCTATTGTAAAGTTTTTCACTGTACCTTTGCAGAATCTCTTGTTGCACTTCACACCAATCACTTTTTAGTCTAGCCACAAAGGACAGGAAAACAGGTTTCTGTCCTCCTCTTTAATTCACCTACAAATTATCATGTTTTCCTCCCTCCTTTATTTCATTCTTCACCCCAGGATTTTTTCTTTTTCTTTAGATTAGCAGCTCCAACTCCTTCAGTCTTGCATCAAAGGCCGTTGATGTCAACCCCTACACCAATCCTGCTGCTCTCCAGATTATCCTTGATGAGCTTCCTTGATGTAAGGTGCTCAAAACCAAATGCAGGACAGCTGCAGGATTAGTTCATATGATTATGGCTACAGGCCATGGTACTGTTCCAGGTTATGCTGTGATTTCCATCATCTGCTAATTCAATAAGTGTGTTCTCAAATTCATCACTGGCATGTAATAATATTGAGCAGAACCAGATCTCTGCAGACCTGCAGGTCAGCACGTCTTCTGTGCTGCAAGTGGACCACTAATGGCTTCTGGTTACCCAACCAGCCTGGCAAACCCTGACCTCTCTGGACCGTATTTGCTTGGTTTGTTTTTTCAGGCCATGGTGAAAAAGAACATTAAATATCTTACTGAAGTCAAGGTAGCTCCCAAAGCTGCTTATCCTCTAACCGCAGGGACTGTTTTCTCAGGAAGAGCACTAGCTTGGTTTGACACAATTTGCCCTTCATCAGTCCACAGCAGCTGCTGCCTATCTCCTAGATGTAGTTTGTTTCAGATGGAAGACTGAGGTTACATTGACCAAATTACAATTATTCAGCTCTTTTTCCACCTGGCATCACCCATCTTCCAAAGACTCAAGGGCCATAGCTCACAGCTGGGGCAGACCACCAGCCAGGAGAAGCTGTTGAGAAGTTTCCACCCAAGGGGAGGTCAGCAGATGAATCGTTTTCTCTCTGAAGTTTAGTTTTTTGTGGCACGGGGCTCGCAGGAGCTGCCCTCTGAGCCCCGAGTCCTGTGTTTGCTAGAACCAAGGCGGGACGTGGCGGTGGGGCAGAGCCCCG
>NW_009228186.1:0-5694 GCF_000690835.1 Fulmarus glacialis | reverse complement strand
ATATATTTTTTTTTTTTTTATGTGTATGTATAAACTCAACTTAACTTTTATATATAACTCAACTCAAATTCTGCTATTTGCAAGGGGAATTTGGTTGTACATCAATGTACCTGTAGGTGGCTTTCCCATATGGGACTAGTACTTACATATGTAACCCTAGGTCTTCTGAGTTTACAGAGTGAAAGGAAGGTGATATTTTCACTGGAATGAGCTACTTCTAGAAACTGAACAAACAAACCCCCCACCACCCACTTCTTAGTGCATTAAGCCTATTTGTGAGCCTTAGCATAAAAATGTTTTTTTTTTTAATTTGATACAGTCTAAAAAACATAGGTAAAAAGTGATGATAGCTATCCCTTTTTGCTTCAGTTTTCATATGATTCTGTCACAGAAAAGAAAAAAAGGCTATTTATTTTTCTTTGCTCATGTTGTTTTTGAAAGATTTTACATTAAATGTACATATATCAGATGAAAAATACATTTAATCTGTTTGGTTATGTAGAAGATTAATATAAATGAAGTCTTACTCTCAGAAAGCTCATAAGATAAAATATGATTTTTTGGATGTACAATTTCTACTTAGTAATTAGCTTAAGAAACTCCCCACCCCACCCCCCCCAAAAAAACCAAACCCCAAACAAATAAAAAAAACCAAACCAAAGCAAAATCCCCACAACCAAAACCAACAGGAATTTGTATGTAATTTTGTTGCTCTTTAGCTCACTATACACGTTACCTTTCATTAAGGTCTCTTAGTGAGAGACATAAAGACCTTGCTAAGCTGTGGCCGGGCCCAGCACTGCAAAAGCAGAAGGATGCCTTGGTATACTGTATTTCCATTGTGAATTAAAGAGTGTGTGAGACAAAGGGAAGCGTTTTTAATTTCATTCATATGAAGTATTTTGTACAAAACATACTGATGAAGGCATTATGACATACTCTGAAATAATCTTGACTTGATACATCAAGTGATGCTTCATATCATTAGATATTTTCTTCAACTATTGGAATGACTGAAGTGCAGAGTAGGGAAACGCCTCTGGAAAGGCTTTGCACGAGAGAGGTTTAGGACCCAAAATATACACTCATGAGCTCTCGGTTGTGTTTCTCAGTATAGGTCTATCTGCCTTCTTGAGGAAGTGCCTGCCACCAATTCAGTGACTGCAGCTGTGGGGTTTGTGTGTGTACACACATACGTACACGGGCGGCTGTTACTCTGAAGCTTTAACCAGGATCGTGCTTCTAAGAACATCTTCTTCAAAATGAGCTGGATGTTTTCAGCACTATGCTGTGTGTGGCTTTTGGTCTTGCCCTTCTCTAAAGGACCAGAGAAAGAGAGAAGATTGAGAAAAGAAACCTCACTTTGAAGTCTACAGCATCCTACAGTTTGTTCTGCCAGTTCCCGAGGGTGCAAAAGCAGGTAAAGTAGCGTGTGAGGCTCCTACAGAGTGGTCTGGATCCGTAGTGCCCCCCGACAGCTGGGCTGAGCTCCTTCTCCAGTGCTGCGGAGATCAGAGATGGCATTTTGAATCTGCGTGAGAGCAAAACTTCCCCGTGACCCAAACCTTTTTCCAAAGTTGTGCCTGGATCTGTGCTCATCAAAGCGTGGTGCCACCTGCAGTCTGGGCTCCTGTGTCCAGTCCTGCTTTCGGGATAGGTTTCCATAAATGCAAACAAGTCGTTGAGCATTATAGGGAGCTTACAGCGACATGCAAAGTCTTTGAGGACCTTCCAGGGCCCAGTTCTGTTGTGAAACCCAAGGGAATTAATTCCCCATGTGCTTTGGTGGGGCATCACAGTGGCAGCGGCTCCACTGGTGGAAGATTTACTTTATTACCGTGGCTTGATGTTACCTCGGACTCGGCAGGCAATTGACAACACACACCAGAAAGCTGAAAGATCTTCAGCATAACATCCCAAGGCAAGTGGTAGGCAGGGTGTCAAACCGACTGACGGAATGATGCAGGGAAGTAAGGAGGTGACTGTTTCCAAACAACAGTGTCGTATAAATGGTAGCACGCGGGGGCGGCTGTCGCTGGGAGGATGAAGGGCTGCGGGTGGAAAAAGTAGCAGATGGAGAGAAATAGAGATGTATCAGAAATATGTAGAGGAAGGAGCTTCCTGCTCTTGAGGGGGTTCTGGGAAGGGTTGGCACCAACAAGAGGAAATGGTGGTGAGGAGGGTGGATGGGCTTTCATGGATCCAGGCGTGCTGCAGTTCTTTGGTCTGAATATGCTGACATTTACAGGCTGCACACCTGATCTTAAACCTTGTGACGTTTACGTTTCCTCTAATGCTGTCCTTCAGTGTGATGTTCTGTATACCTTGACTCTGGGTTGTAGCTTTATGGCTTCTTGCTATAGTTTTCATTCTGGTTGCAGTTGCCTGCAAAGCAGTGCTTTGGCTGGATCACCCGGGCTGGCATACTCTGCTTAACTTCCTCTCCTCGGCTGTCTTCTGCTTGGCATAGTGCTTGTTCTCTCCCCAAGTGTGACTGCACAGATGCTGATTTTGGGCAGATTTTTTACCTGACCCTTCTGGTTTTCACTCTTACTTAACTGAAGATAAAAAAGAAAAAATAAAAAAAAAAAAAAAAAAAGTTGCTAAAATGATAAATCACACTTTTAAAGGGAAATTGCATCTCTGAAGTGAATTCCTATCTCTGTAGACAACTTCGGAACAAGACTGTTGTGTAAGCGTAGGCAGGACTCATCCCATCCACTGAAGAAAGGGTGCAGAAGCAGCTCACATGGTGCAGAGGCTGATGGCTTTGTCATTGCTCTGACCTCCGCCGTCGGTGGCTGACTTCAAATGAGTATTGTGTTACCAGATGTCGCAAATAATTAAGTGTATATAACAAACTTCTTGTGGGATTCATAGGAGCATCTGTTTTATTTAAGAGTGCCGCAAGTGCGGGAGGGGGTATGGGAATGGCAGAGGGAGACGGCGTGATCCAGGATGCTGCTAATGAGTCGAATGAGACTGCTCGCTGCCTCTTTACGTTGATCAAAAACTTCCATTGTCACGTACCTCTGGAGCGCTCTGTGAGACTTCTTTCTTTTAAACTTTAATTTGCATTTTGGTGAGCAACTAATCATATCAGACAAACTGAGAAAATTAGAAACTTTTAGCACCCTCTTCAGCGGCTTTAAAAAGAATTCAGTAAATGCTCATAAAGATGGATCTTGTGGAAGCATAGTTAGGCCAAGCATGAGGAGTCATAGGGTGGAGAAACCTTTCCAGCCCAAACAATTGCTAACAAAGGATTTAATTTTCCAGGGTTAAAAAGAACAAACTTTAATTTGGAAAGACACTGATCAGTTGGTATGTTTATGCTTAGTTTTCTGATATCAATACTCTAGTTCAAAGCCATGGAATTATGTATATTGATACGTTTGCAATGTTCAGTTCTGTTTAAAGATGGGTTGAAAAGACTTTCTGGGGGAAAACAAGAAATGATGTATTTTCTAAAGTAGAGGTGCTTGAATAGCTTGTGAGGGAAGTCCTATGGATGGCTGTTTTGGTTTGTTTTGGTTTTTTTCTGTTTTTACAATGGGAGATCTATGGTGGAGGTGGAGCTCAGTGCTGTGTTCAGAGGAACCTGGCAGTCATGGCTACGGGATGCAGAATACCAGGGCAGTCTCTGCTGACGGCTCTGGAGCCGCTGTTCGTGTCGGCTGTGCGAAGCTGGTTATATACATGCCCAGCAACGTCCTGAGAAGCACTGGACTGTGCCTTAAATTGGATAGTATTTCCATCGAGAAAGGCAAAGGATGAACCATTTCAAATGAGATTTGGCACCAAGTAATGTCTTTCAGATGTGGCAGCACAATACCGCTTAATTTGCAGATGAAGGGCCAGCCACTCTCTCCAGTCTGAAACCGAGTTTCTGCTGACGCCAGCTGCCATTGTGATCGCGGAACAAACTGCTTAATTTACTAACTCAGAACTGTCTGCCCGGTGCTGGAGTTTTGTCTTTTCCTGTTTCTTTAATCCTTTGAGTAGCTGAGCGGACCGCCGTGAACAAGAGCAGAGCCCATCCTGCAGCTGGAGGGCCGAGGCACCACCGATAATTGTTTCCATCGCTCTGCAGGCAGAACAATTGCTTTCCTTCAGGATGTTGTTTGCCTGCGACTTGAAAATCATTAAAACTCTCATTTAGAAGCTTATGGGCTTTCAATTCTTCCTAATATACATGCTGTCTTTTTCAGTGTACTGTGTTACACACACTAAGTGCTTTTAAATTTTTTTTTTTCCAGATTTTTTGAGTACTGTTTCGTGCTCCCTTCAGAGCTGTGTGTATGCACGTGGCTTTAGCACTTGATCTTTTTCTGACATTCAGTAATTTTTACCGTGGTAGTAGTTTTGCTGAGTAAGTATTAAGTACTCAGTCATTGTGTTTCCTTATTTCGGTCAAACTAGGAGCACTTCTGTCACTGTTGCAAATATGTGTGTGTGCGCTCTTTCTTTTTTTTTTTTTTTTAAGGTGAATGCATTATTTTAATGAACTTTGCTTTCCTCAGTAGTGGCTTGATGAGATAAAATGTATTTTAACTTATCCAAGGTCATATTTTATTTTACTTGAAACTGCTGTTCTCATAACCGTAGAATCATATGAAGGGTAATTGAAAACTTTACTAAATATTTGTATTTACGCTGCTGAAAAGGCTTTTTACCTAATGCTTAACTTCAGTTTCTTTCTGTGAATGGGGAAACACATTTGTGACACTGGTTTTCCATGATGTTGTTGAAAATAAACATAAGACTGGTTACTGTCCTGTCTTTCCATAGATATGAACCATGATTTCATTTTGTTGTTGTCGTCATTCTCGGAGGGAGTATAATAGATTTAAAATTACTTAGAACATTTCTGTGAGTTTTTTTGTTCCCTTTCCCTTTCTAAGATTTCTGGGGAACTTTAAAGTGTTGGGGCAAACACCCAGTCACAGCATTTTTCCAGTAAAAAGTCTGGACTTCAATCAAGCTGTCAATTCTTTTTTATTTATTTTTTTAAATAATGAGAGACAATAAATAACATCTTTTTTTTATCCTAGGAGAGTTGATCGGTTCATTCTTTTTTTAATTGGTACTTGTCATTATCTGGCCTGTATGAAGTTAGTGACCAGGAAACAGCAGGACACTTGGGCACACTGATGGTAATTTCCGAAGGAGTGTAAATTGGAAACCACTCAACTGTTACCAGCATAAGACTGTCTGGCATGTCGCTCATGGAGTTTCAGAGATACAGGCAAGCACTAGGACGGTACAGATCAGTTGACACAGAATATTTATTTTCAAATTAAGCTTCAAACTAAAGTGTTTGTCTTTTAGCTCAGTGTAAAAGGGAGAATTTGGTTATGGGGAATTATTGATATTGGCACTTGAATGTGTTCACTATTTAAATTAAGAATTTTTGGGGCAGTATTTTTTGTTCAGTATCCTTGCACAGATCCCTTGCAAGAACTAGGGAGTAAAAGTAATGTTGACTAGGATTAATTTCTGCATATAATATCCTTCTGCATTTGCTGAAGGAAATCCAGTGGAGACAGCCAGTCTGTTTTTATGAGTAAATTTTATTCATGTATTCATTTTTGTAAATTTAGTCACATACTCATTTTTGTAAATTAAGGACACTTTAAAATGTCTGTGCAGGTAAATTGCTGTCCATTAAATGGTGATTTCCCCCCGCCCCCC
>NW_009228185.1:0-895 GCF_000690835.1 Fulmarus glacialis | reverse complement strand
GAGCTTTGCCCTGTAACTTAGCACAAGGGTGCCGCTCTTAATTAACCCCATGCAGGCTGCAGAGTGTTTTACCACCGCTTACACACACATCCAAAGGTTAGTTGGAGAGCCGATAGCTAGGCGACATGATTTATCGGGGTTCGAGAGCTCCGCTGCCACTGGGAGAAACGTCCCCGTTCGTACTCGGCAGCGCTGGATACGAAATTGCGCGGTTGCGGAGCGCGAGGAGGAGCTGCGGAGTCTGTCGGCGCTGGTTGCGGGACGGAATCGCCAAGCGTTGCTCCTGGCGAGGTGTGTGATGAGCAGAGCCCTTAACAGCCAGAGCCTCACCCGGCGGAGACGCGCTCCGGCTCCGACCGCCTGCGCTTGCCTCACGCTGAAGGTAACACGTCAGGGTAAAAAGCAGCGCTGCTCTCGGGAGCTCCCACCCCGCCTCGGAGCTGGGAAGACCACACACGTGCTGGTCCTCGGACGGGAAAGTTTCTCGAGCTGACAAGTTTCTTCCTCCAAGACAGTATCTCGCGCTCTCGGGGGCCAGCTAAGCCCAAGGAAGCCTGTCCAGCTACTTAATAAGTCATCGAGGATGCGTAGTTTAATTAACTTACCCCAAACTCCTCCTTTCTCTTCCCCATTTCTGCTATTAATATTTTTCTCTATCTGATAACGCAGCATAGCTAATTCTTTCCGGCTTTATAATGAACGCCGCCGTGATGAAAAAAGGTTAGCGGTGCTTCAGACGGCTTTTAACGATCCAGCTGAGCAGGTAAAAGCACTTTACTCCCTGCTTTCTCCCCCTGCACACACCACCTTTGCTCGGCAATTAGCTGGGGGGCTCCTTCTGCACCTCTCTTGCTTTCCAGCGCGGGAAGCCGTGATGCTCGCAGCCGTCCGCCCT
>NW_009228184.1:1992-3370 GCF_000690835.1 Fulmarus glacialis | reverse complement strand
GTCTTTGGGGCCTTCCAATGGGGGTTTGGGGTCTTCCAATGGGCGTTTGGACCATAGAAACGAGAGTTTGGACCCCAAAACTGAGGGTTGGGGCTGAAAAAATGGGTCTTTGGGGCCTTCAAATGGTGGTTTGGGGTCTTCCAATGGGGGTTTGGACCATAGAAACGGGAGTTTGGACCCCGAAACTGAGGGTTGGGGCCTTAAAAATGGGTCTTTGGGGCCTTCCAATGGGGGTTTGGACCATAGAAACGAGAGTCTGGACCCCGAAACTGAGGGTTGTGGCCTTCAAAATGGGTCTTTGGGGCCTTTAAATCCCAGCCAAAACCAGTACAGGTGGTTAACCCTTGTTTCCCATCACCCTTGGGGTAGTTAAACCCGGGGGCCCATCAACCACGGCTTGGTAAACCCCAAAATCCAATCTCCAGAGGGACCCATCGCCATCGGGGTGTTCAACGACATTGGGCCGTCATGCCTTTGGCCCATCACCCTCAGGGTGATTAACCCTGGGACCCATAACCCCTTGGACCCATCGGCTTTGGGGGTGTTTAACCATGGGGGGGTCCATCACCCCTTGGGCCCAGTCACCCTTTGGATGTTTAACCCCAGGGGCCCATCAGCTTGGGAGCTCCTCAGCTTTGGGGTGTTTAAACCCAGGTGCCCATCACTCCTTGGGCCCATCGACCTCGGGGTACGTAACCCTGGGTTCCCATCACGCTTGGGGTGGATAACCCTGGGAGCCCATCACCCCAGGGGCCCATCATCCTTGGGGTGGTTAAAGCCCATCAACCATGAGACCCAACACCGTCGAGGTGGTTACCCAGGGGGCCCATCACCGCAGGGGCCCATCATCCTTGGGGTGGTTAACGCTGGGGTCCCATCAACTCTTGGGCCCATCATATTTGGACTGGTTAACGCTGGGGTCCCATCACCCCAGGGGACTATCCCCCTTGGGGTGGTTAACACTAGTGGCCTGTCACCCCTTGGGCCCGTTATCATCGGTGGCTTAACCCTGGGTGACCATCACTTCTCGGGCCTATCACCCTTAGGATGGTTCAACACTTGGGGGCCCATCATCTCTTGGGCCCATCGCTTTTGGGGTGGTTAACCCTCAGGTTCCCATCACCTCTTTGGCCCCATCACCCTGAAGGTGGTAAACCCCCGGTGGCCGTCACCCCAAGGGCCCATAACGCTTGGAGTGGTCAACCCTGGGGACCCATCATCCCTTGGGCCCATCACCCTTGGGGTGGTTAACCCTTGGGACCCATCACCCTTGGGGTGTTTAACTCTGGGTTCCCATCACTCTTTGGGCCCAGCACCCTTGGGGTGGTTAACCCCTGGGACCCATCACCCTTGGCGTGGTTAACCCTTGGGACCCATC
>NW_009228184.1:594-1885 GCF_000690835.1 Fulmarus glacialis | reverse complement strand
GTATTGGGACTGGTTAATGCTGGGGTCCCATCAACTCTTGGGCCCATCATATTTGGACTGGTTAACGCTGGGGTCCCATCACCCCAGGGGACTATCCCCCTTGGGGTGGTTAACACTAGTGGCCTGTCACCCCTTGGGCCCGTTATCATCGGTGGCTTAACCCTGGGTGACCATCACTTCTCGGGCCTATCACCCTTAGGATGGTTCAACACTTGGGGGCCCATCATCTCTTGGGCCCATCGCTTTTGGGGTGGTTAACCCTCATCTTGGGCCCATCATGTTGGAGTGGTTAACACTGGGGTCCCATCAACTCTTGGGCCCATCATGTTGGAGTGGTTAACACTGGGGTCCCATCAACTCTTGGGCCCATCATGTTGGAGTGGTTAACACTGGGGTCCCATCAACTCTTGGGCCCATCATGTTGGAGTGGTTAACACTGGGGTCCCATCAACTCTTGGGCCCATCATATTTGGACTGGTTAACGCTGGGGTCCCATCACCCCAGGGGACTATCCCCCTTGGGGTGGTTAACACTAGTGGCCTGTCACCCCTTGGGCCCGTTATCATCGGTGGCTTAACCCTGGGTGACCATCACTTCTCGGGCCTATCACCCTTAGGATGGTTCAACACTTGGGGGCCCATCATCTCTTGGGCCCATCGCTTTTTGGGGTGGTTAACCCTCAGGTTCCCATCACCTCTTTGGCCCCATCACCCTGAAGGTGGTAAACCCCCGGTGGCCGTCACCCCAAGGGCCCATAACGCTTGGAGTGGTCAACCCTGGGGACCCATCATCCCTTGGGCCCATCACCCTTGGGGTGGTTAACCCTTGGGACCCATCACCCTTGGGGTGTTTAACTCTGGGTTCCCATCACTCTTTGGGCCCAGCACCCTTGGGGTGGTTAACCCTTGGGACCCAGCACCCTTGGGGTGGTTAACCCTTGGGACCCATCACCCTTGGGGGGGTTAAAGCCAGGGCCCAAGACCCTTTGGTGTGGTTAACCCTGGGGGCCCATCAGCCTGTGGGCCCATAACTCTTGAGGTAACCCTGGGACCTATCACCCTTGGTGTTTTTCACCCTTGGGGGCCCCTTAGCCCGTGGTCCCATCATCCTTGGGGTGATCAACCCTGGGCCCATCAGACCTGCAGTGGTTTACCCTTTGGGCCCATCACGTCTAAGGCCCACCACCCTTGGGGTGGTTAACCCTGGAGGCCCACCACCCTTGGGGTTGCTAACCCTGGGGGCCCACCACCCTTGGGGTGGTTAACCCTGGCGGCCCATACACCTTGGGGGT
>NW_009228184.1:0-378 GCF_000690835.1 Fulmarus glacialis | reverse complement strand
CCCTTGGGGTTTCTAGCCCGGGGGGCCCTCCACCCTTGGGGTTGCTAACCCTGGGGGCCCACCACCCTTGGGGTGGTTAACCCTGGGGGCCCATCACTTTTTGCTTCGAAGGACCTTGAGGCTGCGGTGCCCACTAACGTGACCATAAGTAGCAACACGCGAAGAAGGCCGTCACCATCCTGGGTGGCGCTTGGAGAGGTGTGGCAGTAGGGTCCTCTCCTCTCCGTACCGACGAGCCCACCCTTCGAACACTGGAGCCAAGTCCTGAGCTACCAGTACAAGAGAGATGGAGGGATGGTGAGAGGGTCCAGTAAAGGGCCTTGAGATGCTCCATGGCCGGGATCTTCTCGGAGGGGCTGCCTGGAGAAGACGTGGCCG
>NW_009228183.1:0-8624 GCF_000690835.1 Fulmarus glacialis | reverse complement strand
CCCTGGAGCGGGGTGGGGCCGGGTTGTGGAAACCCCCTCAGGCCCGAGCATCCGCGGCCCTTCGGCGGGAATTGAGGGGTCGCCCTCGGGGGAAGCCCCGCTCCTTGCGAAGGGGCCTGCTCCCGGCGTGGAACCGCGGGTCCGAGTAGGTCGGTTCGGTGTCGCGGCGTTGGTGGGCAACGTGTTGGAGCCGTCGTAGATTTAGTCTTAGAAGGGCTGCGGGTGATGTTAAAGGTGAAGAGTTTATCGGGGTTGCTCCCAGGGCGAAGGGGTGCAGGGCGGATGCGCGCAGTTGTGCTGTGGCCTCCTTTTGGGGTGTTTCATACCTCCTTTTGGGGGGGTTCGTGCCTGGGAGCTGCCACGCTCCTCAGTCACGGCCTCCAAGACCTTAACCACGCTGAGTCCCTCTGCTCCACTGTCATTCACAGCGCTGTTGGGTTTTGGTCCAGATACGGATGCTTTTAGACAGTCGGCTGCTGTAAGTTTGGCTGATTGTCTGGCAAACAAGAGCTTTAAGGCATGTGTGCAAGTGCCCCTTCGAACCTGTGCTGTCAAACTGGGAAAGAACTACCGTGAATTGCCCTTCGTGTGGCTGCTGGTGTTTTACAGTTTGCGATGGGTGGACTCTGTCTAGGCGTCATTCCAAGTTTTTATTTTGTTGCTGGTAAACGTGGTATAATAGATCATGTTTCCCCCGCTTTTATTAAAAATGACAGTTATGAGTTGTTTGGCTGATCTGAATTTAGTTGAGCAGGCTAAAACTAAATTCCAGGTACACGCTCCATTGTTGAGTTAAAAATTCAAACAAGTAGTAGTCCAAAAACAGTTACAATGGAGAATGTGCACTGTGTAGCTCAGATAAGTCATACGTTAACCAGTGTTTCTGATAAAGAACTAAAACCCTGATGTGCAAGGGTGTCTCCAAAGAACCATTGTTTGAGGAGGTTTCTGATAACTGGGGTGCAAAGGGTTAAGAAATCCTGAGATAAGCTGATAGGACTGGAATGCATTTTGATGTATTTTGGCAGGTCAGCTTGTTAGAAGTGGCTGGTGTTTTGTTTAGATAAAGAAGAGAGGAACTTGGTGTTTGTAATCCATAAAATCGATGAATAGAATTAGTTACATTAATTTTTAGAGTGTTGACATAAGATAAAGCAAACGGTGATAGAATATTCCAGTGATGTAAATACTAATGGAATTACGTTAGGTAATAGAGTATAAGTACCTGGAGTTAGCTGTGGGATTACGTGTGCCCTATGGAGCTGATTAATGAAGGTATAAATTACCTTCCCTGAGTAAAGCTGTGCTGCAGTGGCTTTTCAGAGCTCTCCCCGTGAGGCCTGCTGTGCCTTTTGTCTCCAAGCATACTGCTGTTGCGGATGTGAATGCCAGCCTCGTTAAGACTAACTTTGCTTTTTGTGGCAAAGAAAATGAACTCATATTCTTTTGGATTTGTGCAAACACACGTCTCTAGAGTAACTTTATCTCTGAATATGTAGCAAAAGGCATATAATGAATTCACCAAGCTAGCAACTTGAAATAATTTTTAAAAATTAGGATTTTACTGAACAGGTATCTTGGGGTAAAGGAGGCTTAGGAATTGGTAAATATTCCACCCCCTTGCCATAGTTCATGGCTTGCGAGAGAGAAAAATATGCTGGCCCCTTCAGAAGCAAAACTTCGAGTATCAGAAGATGAATGATTTAACATTTATTATACAGTACAGCAATGAGGCCCCAATGTACTTCTTTAGGTCACTCTTGGTCCATGGTTTTCCTGGTTCTGTGTCTTTTACTGGGCAAAACTGTCAGCAGCAAAATACCTGTTGCAGAGCTCCACAATAGTAAGAGAGTAACAGGAGGTTATGTGGAGTTGCAGAAGTCAAATTGTAAGGAAGTCAGCAATATTTTTTTGCAGGACTGTGGTAGTTTGAATGTGTGGCTCTAGATGGTGGAAGCTTTTTTGATAGGAGTGTTTCTTGGGATCTGTGTAAAGTGTTTCCGGGAGTTTCTGACTGGCATCAGCCTTGATTCAGGGATAAATTTCTACTTCCTGGGCAAAACAGTGGCAAGTGGGCCAAAAAACAAAGCTCAAACTAACTCGTTCTGGCTGCATTCAGCTGAGATCCTTTATCCTGAATGTGAATTTTTGTTTCCTTAGGCTTCCACAATGTTTGCCCAGCGCACCCAGAAGTGTGCGAGCTCCATGCTGCTGATCACGCTGCTGTCCTGCATCCTTTCTCCTCCAGCACAAGCCAGCAAGGTGAGTGAACAGCTTCAGACACAAGCACTGAACAATGTGTGTAGTACGACAGAAACAAAAATGTCAGAGAAGCAACTGTTTTTCTGTGGAAGTTTGCAAAGATAAGGAGTGCGATAGCAGATGTGTATTTATCATATGCAGAGCTGTGAATGTATGTCACAGTGGTCTCTGCCCTGCCTTCTGCTGTGTTTTGGAGTTTGCATTTTAAAATTTGTTTGAAAAGTACCCGGTGTCTGGAGCAGAGGTGCTCAAGACATTTTAAAACTGTGGTTATTGATGTGAAAGAAGTAGTGCAGAAGAAAGGACATGGTTGGACGGGGCTTTGAGCAACAGCAGGGGGTTGGACTAGGTGACCTTTAAAGGTCCTTTCCAACCCAAACTATGATTCTATGGTGTGAAGTCCTCCTCTCCTAGAGAATGTTTTGCCTTTTCCCACACCCCTGGGTGGTGAGGGCAGCAGAACTGTACGCACGTGTTCACTCACTAATGCCGTCTCCTCTTGCTTCTGCAGAGCTCGGAGGACATCCGCTGCAAGTGCATCTGTCCCCCGTACCGGAACATCAGTGGGCACATTTACAACAAGAATGTGTCACAGAAGGACTGGTGAGTTGTGGGTTGAAGCCTGAGGGGTCAGTCCATGAAAGCCAATGCTCCGGAGTTTCCAGCTGGTGCTAAGGAAGTAATTCCCTGCCTGTGCATTTGCAGAGGAAGCCGTTTTGGTAGGTGATGTTCAACCCAGGTGAGGGACACTTTTTGAACAGAGATCAAGGAATCTGGGAGGCATGATTTCTTAAGCCATGGCTCTCAGCAGATGTAGGGTGTACCCTCGAGTCCCTTTCACCTGGACCGGATCCTTGCAGAAGGTGCTTGGACAGTCTATCCTAGGAACTTTGGCCTAGCTGAGCTGTGAGGGGAACTCTTAAAACCAGATCAGCGTTATCAGCCTGATGGGAAGGCTGGGGACACAGAAAAAGTCACCCCAGCATCCTTCCACAGAGCACTGGTTTCACCTTGTCCTGTTGCTGATTTTGGTTTCTTTGTGTTGCAGCAACTGCCTGCATGTTGTGGAGCCAATGCCGGTGCCCGGGAATGATGTGGAGGCCTACTGCCTGCTGTGTGAATGCAAGTACGAAGAGCGCAGCACCACCACTATCAAGGTGATTGTGGGTCTGCTCCCTGTGGCTGGCTCCTTCTCCTTGCCATGCCATGCCATCCCAGGCACAGCTAGACTGGTGGGTTCCTGGAGAAGAGCCCAGAAAGGGAAAATAAAACTATCACAGCTAGTACACAGTGGTAATGCCAGGGGCACCGAGTCCGACTCAGGAGGGCTCCTGGCAGTGAGGAGCAGTCTGCACAGGAGCCCGGTCTTCTTGCTGAGGTGGTGTGACCTCAGCACCTCTGAGCGGGGACCCATCTTGTTGGTCTCCTTTCACATGCAGCACGTGTCCTGAATTGGCACAGTGCGGAGATCAGCCCGGTTTATGCAGTGATGGCACCTTACGTCTCATCGGCCTTCCTGCAAGTGCAAGAGACTTTCTAGTGAACAAAATTAGAATGAGAGATCAAACATCAGAGGCAGCTGTGAAGGGAGCTTTCTGGCCTCTGTGGTGCTTCTTGTCTACACTACTGATCCTTTTCCACTGTGCCGTCCTTAACTGCAGGTGATTATCATCATTTACTTGTCTGTGGTGGGGGCACTGCTGCTTTACATGGCTTTCCTTGTGCTGGTGGACCCTCTGATCCGGAAGCCAGATGCTTATACCCAGCCCCTGCACAATGAGGAGGAGAATGAGGTGAGGCTGTGCTGCTGGTGCTTGCAGGGTGCACACGGGTGGCTGTGGTCAGTGGAGACAGGGTGGTAGGGTGACAAGAGAGTGGCTGACAGGAACGGAGTGACCTTGTGCTTGTCCCCTCTGATCCAGTGTGGGACCGGTGCTATTGCTTTTTGGGCACTTATCACAGGTAAACATTTAGACTCAAACCTGTGCAGACCATGCCGAAGCACAAGGCAATATTCAAAGTACAAGTTCTGTATTACGAGCCCAAAACGAGACCTGTCCTCTGGGGCTGGGGGTGCCTTTTTACGAAGTGGCCTGGATTTCGTATGTCCGTCTAGATGAAACCAAAAGCCAAATGGTTCCTGTTTGTGCAGTGTCCTAGGTGTAGTTACTTGGTGGTGAGCTTCCAGGGAAGGACGGGTTTAATTATTTGCTGAGACATGGGGCTGTCCTCTCTTCTAGATGCTTAAAAGAACGGCCTCTGAGGTGCTGCTGTTTAACCCTGCTCCGGGGCTGGGCCCTGTTGTATCCAGGCTCTTGTTCCTTGTTCTTCTCCCCAGAGCAGAATTTCACTCAGATCCCATCTTTCTGGGGGACATTGGAATACGACATCTTGGGCAAGAAGATTAGGACCCAGCAGCAAAGAGAGACACACCACCCCTAACGCCACCCCTCCCCAGATTTTGGGGGAGGACAGATTTCTTGTCGCATGAGATTCATGCAATTTCAGCATCCAGCGTACAACATCCTTCCCCTTGGGCGAGAGGTAGTGCTTTAGGAGGAATGATCAGGCTTGATTCCAAGGGGAATTCCAGCACAAGAACGCCCTAACTTGTAAATCTTTTCTTCTTCCCCCGAGGCTTCCCTTCGCTTTTTTTTTACAGGAGACTGAGGTGGGGATGGTCTCTCAGAGAGGAAGTGTTGGAAGCAGAGCTGATGGCTAGTGTGGAGGAGTGGAGTGGCTCCATGCACAGTGATTAGCTCTCATGCTTGATTGCATCTGTAGCTCGTGCTCTGTTTGCGGGATGCAAGGGCTGTCCAAGACTTGCTGCCTGTTAGTGCAGCATGTGGCTCTGCGACACAGCTTTCCCTGTGGCTTTCTCAGTTCAGACACGTGCAGCTTAGCGGGGCGCAGTGCTAGGCAGAGCTCTCTCCTGGAGCTGAGTTCCTTCCCTTGGTGGAGCCCCGGGGCTGTGCTCGAGCTTTGCCCCGGCTGCCGCTCCAGGCCCCCGGCTGCTGGGAGGAGACTCATGAGGAGGCCTTCCCTAGCAGTGGGTGACTCTGCTAGTGATTAGCTCAGTCACACTTTGAGAAGGGAAGCTGCAATGTTTGAAGATACTCTCCTTTCCTGGATCAGACTGTCCTGTTTGTACTTTGTTGGAAGTATAAACTGTTTGGCCCAATTCTTTCACACGCTGATGTAAGTGAGGAGTAGCCGCTCTGGTGTGCACAGTCTATCCATTACCTCCCTCTGCTGAAAAAAGGAGGTCCTGCAGGAGGAGATGAATTGTATCCTAAAAGTACGCTTTTGCTCCACTGCTCCACAGCAATAATTCAGATTTAGATCTAGGTGCACACTGGAAATGCCTGATATTAGACGAGGTTTATCTTACTCCAGTGTGTTGCACTGTAAACTCTTTGGGATAGGCCTTGTGATTGCCTTGGTGTTTGTGTGCCACGATGGGTCCCCATCCGAGGAGCCTTCGGACATTGCTGCAGTGTAAATGTGGTGGTTCGGAGCAGTCTGAAGAGTGGGGCTGGACAAAAGTCCTGCAGCACCGTCCGAGAAACAGATGAGCAGCTACTGTGTAAGCTAGTGCGCCGAGGACAATGGAAATTGTTGGCCCAATTTCAGCGGGGTGATGCAGTTTGCTTTAGCAGTGCGTCTCCTTGCAGACTCTTAGCAGTGGATTTCCAGCAGAGGTTTAGACTTAGTGCAGTTCCTCTCCTGGGGACTTGTTATTTGGGGCCTGTGACTTTGGGTGGTCCCCAAGAGCAAGCTTTCCAGCTGGAGTTGGGGGGCTGGTGTTGAGGAGCTCTGAAAATGAGGTTCCTTGTCAGAACAACTGAAACCTTGAATTGCTCTTTCAGTTGAAATTTCTCCCAGAGTTGAGCTGCCACCTTCTGTGTTCGGGCTGGGCATGCCTTGATCTCTTTCACCGTTTCTTTCCGTTGCAGGATGCTCGCTCCTTGGCCACAGCCCCCACCCCGTCTGGCGCTAGAGCCAACACGGTGCTGGAGAGGGTGGAGGGGGCCCAGCAGCGCTGGAAGCGCCAGGTGCAGGAGCAGAGGAAGACAGTTTTTGACCGCCACAAGATGCTGAGCTAGATCTTTGCTGAGCTATGCAGCACCACTTCCCAAGAGACAGGGTAGCTCTGCTGGTCAAGACGGACAGCAAGTCATCCTTCAGGACATCCGTGGTGTTTGACTGAAAGCTCTAACCCTCTCTGATTTACCGTCTTCATAGAGAGAAGCAGACCAAAATGCTTGCCTCTGGTTTTGTCCCCTTGCCCTTTACCTCTCAGCCCAGAGGCTCCTTAACCCTTGCCCGGCTGATCTGCGCTGATCGTTAGCTCCGTGGCTGCATGTAAATGGTCGGTCGTATGCGGTGGGCTGACTCGAGCGGGGGCTGCAGCTCCAGCGTGCTGTGCTCGGCTGGACCCTGCGGGCACCACTTGCTGGGACTGACGTCTCCGTCAGCCCACCCCCACATCAGAGACAGGGGTCTCCGTACGTATTGGAAGCTGGCTGAGTCTTCCTGGGATAAAAATAGCGGGATAATTTTTATGTGGGATAAATTATGTGGCGCTCCTCCAGGACGAAGAAGCCGCCGCCTCCTCCAATTTGCACCGATGTTAATTGGGCGTCGTGGTGCTGATACAATGCATTGCACTGGAAGGAGGAGAAGGGGGTTCCCTGCCAGTGGTGAGCTGCTGCTTGCACTTACCCTGGTGTAAACTGAGCGGATTTCCACTCTATTCAGTGGAGTCTGTCCAGATTTTTACACTAGCATAACTGAGATTGCAGCTTGTTTCTGTGTAGGTGAATATCACAGAACTGGTTAGTACATTCACAAGTAAGAAACCAACAGGTAGAAGGTTGATTTACATTTATATCTTTTTCTGCTTTAGCAGTGGATAAAAACATACTGGGGAGAAAGCTTTCTGTTTGTACCCACGTTAGTAACCCTTGACGCTCTCACAATGTGGTCAGGGGCATTTGTGTCCAAGAGAAGTGGGGCAAAGGCTCTACTGGAGCACTGTAAACACGTGTCTGGGTCTTGGGGCCCTGGAAGAGGGACACTTGTGCTACTCAAAACACCCCGAGAGCTCTGACTGTAGTTGGGCTGTGTGGAGGAAACTGAAGTGATTCTGCAATGTGTGTACTGATCCCACTGAGAACATTGATAATGTCAGGAGGATGCTGGAGGTTACCGTGTAGCATCTCTGTATTAAACGCAGACAAAGATCTGTTACGTGACTGGCTTCTTTTCAGGGAAAAGTCCCATCACGCCAGGTCTGGGGCTCCCAGCACTGAGCAGCTGCTCTCCAGGCTGCCTTCCAGTGCCCAGCAGGCAAGTTGAGGCAGGACCTCAAGACGGAGCTGTGGTTATGGCACTCGGGTGTTTCGGCACTGCAGGTGGGTCCCCTGGCGCTGGTTTGTGCCTGTCTGTGCTCAGAGGGTGACTGTCTTTCTCCCGGATTGCCGGGCTTAAAACACTGGCAAACCAGAGCAGTCCTGCTTGGCGCAGGTTAGTGACAGACTGCTCCGAGCTGTCCCGCGGGAAGGCCCAAGCAGATCAGAATTCCTCGTTTGTTGAAAGCTGAGCAATTGCTAAAAGCCTGATTTGGGAGAGGTGCTGGTCACTGCCGTGCATGCTAGTGCCAACAGCTTTTGATCGAGCCGCCTGCAGGATCCAGCCCTCCAAGCTGCTCCTGCCAGGCAAATCCGAACAGAAGCTTTTCGGGGGCTTTGTGCCTGCAGCCTGCATGTACCCCAGTCACCCTTCAGCACCTCGCCGGGCTAAAAAGTACCCAGAGGTCACACTGTACCGAGGTCACATTTTCCTTTACCCGTCCTTGTTCTGCAGTCCTCAATCGTCAGACCTTTCTCCCCCTTTTAGAAACCCCATCTTCCCTGTCCTTCCCTCTCGGTGTGAGTCCCTCATGGACACAGGGTGCGATCCCTGGGAACTGCAGCCCCCCGAGAGGGGGAAAATCTGTTTGAAGGATCTGAACAGGCAGCGGCTGGATGAGAGCTGCCGTGCAGGGACTGAGCCGCTGCGGTGGGTCCATCTGGTGGCCGGTGCCCCTCGGATCAGCACTGAGACATCAGTGATCACAGTGGCGGGGGTCCCTGATCCTGGAGGGCGAGGGGTTTGGTGAGCGGCACCCCTGTATCTTCCCCTGGCCCCTCCCAGGAATAGCTTGAAAATGGGATAGGAGAGGAAAAAAACTGCAGGTTAGAAATCAGGAGTTGGTGGGTTAGAAAACTCAGATGGGGAAGGGAGGGTGTGAAGAGGTTGCAAAAAAAAGCCAGTGCCTGGTTAATTATTTGGTTTGTTAATTAGCTGATTAGCTCTGT
>NW_009228182.1:0-221 GCF_000690835.1 Fulmarus glacialis | reverse complement strand
GGTGCAGTGAAGGCTCTGAGCTCCTCAGTAGGGAGAGGGGGGCCAGGGGGTCTGAGGGCGGCCGTGGCACTGGGCAGGGCAGCCGGTGTGCTGCTGGGCTGCGCAGGGGCTTCGGTTGCTGTTTTCCTCCTCAGGTATGAAAGGTCCCATTCATCCCACTGCAGCAGGGCTCCGGTTCTCATCTGGGCTGAGCCGGGTCCCTGAGCGTGTGTTAAAAGCAG
>NW_009228181.1:10515-18788 GCF_000690835.1 Fulmarus glacialis | reverse complement strand
GGGGAGCGGGACGCCCTCAGTGAAACCCCCTCAGCACAGCCTAAAACACGACGCGCAGACCACGGGCTCGACTCTGCCCTCCACGCCGCTCCGCCCTACAGCGTCTCCCGCCCGCCGGCAGCACTTTTAATTTAAACAGAAATTAATTCCGGCCCAAATACACCAGTCTTTCGCTCACCTGCGGCGCCCGTCGTCAGGACCCGGAGGAGGTGCCGGCTGTCTGGAAAACAAGGGAAGCGAAAACGGGGGATTTTCTGCAGGCTTGATGTAACCCGCACCAGGTTGTTGCATCAAAGACTAGAAAAGAACCCGAGACAAAAATAATCTTTTAAGAACGTGCGGCTGAGATTAGCGCAGCGTGTCAAGATGTTGCTGAGCACAACACAATGAGTCCTCCTGCTTGTACCGACACACAGAAATACTACTTTTCTGGCACCTTGTGTACTGCAACCCTGGGTTTCAAAATTTTATACCAACATGCTATTTTTGAAGTGATGTTTAGGGATAGGCTCCAACCAGACAATTTTGGCTTTGAATTCAAGCTTCCCTCAGTCCTGGACATTTGGCTCGAGGGTTTAGATGTGGCTTGTTATAAAGACAGAAAATTCATATGAAGTTTTGAATTTGGACTGTAAATGCTTACGTATGTTCAAACCTACTGTATTGGTTTACCTCATCCCTCTGAAAAATCTGACCAAATAGGAGAATATAAAAGCAAAAAGTACAAAATAAGACTTTTTTTTCCCCCATGCTTTTATTAATATGACTGTTTACAGCAGAAATGCTGCTCCTCCTACCCCCCATGTAGGAAACAGAGTGGCTGACACAAGCCAGTCTCTACCCAGGCAGAAGCACCCATGTGCAAGCCTGCACATGCAGACACAGCTTTGCGCTGCCAGGTTTGATATTTGTGAGCTGAGTCTGTCTCTTTTTTTTCTCAACAGACAGCATACTGACTAAGGAATGTGTCAAACCCCTATCGAGGCAGAGACTACATGAACAACATCGCCCATTCCTTGTATTTCTATGTAAAATGTGTTTCTAGCCACACCCATAAAGACGTTTTCTCTCTCAACAATGTACAGTGGAGTGAAAGATCAAGCACCCAGAACCTCAGTATTTTTTGCAGCAAGCTGGTCTGCGTTCTGTAGTGAGCCCTTAAATTATGTAGTGTGGTGGTAGAAATTTTTCTAAATCGTTTGACAGTTTCAGGTATATTTTAATCCTGGAAATGTTTTTCAAATAAATAGCAATAATGAAGTCCATCTTCTGGCTTGTGTTAGTAATTTTGATATTCAAACTGTTCTGTGCTCTCTGCCCATTTTTCATGTAGGCATAATTTTTAGGCTTCAGCGTTAACATTCAAGATTAATGGGTCTGTTCCTACTTCTAAGAGTATTGTTTCAGCTGCATGTATACTAAGGCAAAATCACTGCGTTGATGTATGAATAGTTCACCTCTCGAAGTTTAGGTTCATAACCATTAAAATATTCCTGACTATTTCTACTGGAAACTTAACTTTCACAGAAACGTAATTCTTAATCATTCTGTGGCAGTTTTCATACTTTTCAGCTCATGTCATAGGTAAAACTTTGTGTAGACGTCTTTGATTTGCTGTTAATTTATAGCTCGACCTGTTTATTTCCCTTCACCATTTCTGTCCTTCTAGGACTTACCTGCATTTAATTACATATTGTGTCAATGTCAACAAATCACAGTCAGGGATATGGATCTTACCGTGCAAGGCCTGATACAGACACCAAACAAAGTAGGTTCTGCCCAGTCCTACCACCGCAGCTAACACAGTGCTTACCTCTGTCCTGTCCTTCTTGTTCTTGCATCTCCCCCTCCTTCCCACCCTATTCCATCAAGCCTCCTCTGCTTTCTCTCCATGACCTACCTGCTGCTCGCTTTCTTGGCTGTGGCACACTTTCTTCCCCACCAGCACATTTAATTGCAATGTGCCATTTCATTATTAGCTTGTCACCACCTCTATCGAGTCACCTTTCCTAACATATCTAGCCACAGAGCTTTCCTGCATAGCTTGTCATCAGTTTTCCACATTAAGGCTTGTCTAAAGCCATGTGCAAAAGGGTCTACGAAAAATAATGACTGTAGTGCTGTATTTATTTCTGAATAAAGAGCAGCATCAGTGAATAGTGTTACTGTACAGGCAGAGACATTTACTGTGTGCCCAGCTCCTGCAGGCTGCACAGAAATGTATCTGTGTGTCAGTCAAACAAAGCCTTACCCTTCGTGGGGACTTCAGGGATCTCTAGGCAGTGGTCTCTGCATGCATATGGAGACCAACACCAAGATCATGAAGTCAACAGAAATCTTCTTATTATTAATTCCAGTTAGTGTTGGATCAGATTCTTGTTGTGCATGGTAAGTTAATTAAACAAGTTAACAACTGCAGGTGGGCAGGCATCATGCATGCTTAATGTGGTATTCTGCTGCCTCTCAAGTGCAGGGTGGAGCACCGTCAGCCAGATTTAGCCTCCCCAGGAGTGCGGCCAGGGAGACGCGCAGGGTTTCTATGGACTGGCAACCACAGAACCATTTTTTTCCATGTTGCAACCCCAAATTTCTAGCTTGTGGCACTAAAGTAATTTTCCAAGTGTGGTTTAGCTTATTTTAAGCGCATTTTACACATGGGTAAACTCAAGCAAGGCAGAGGACAAGTGGCAGATGGTCAGTGACAGAGCCAGGAATGGAATAGAGAACTTCCCTGTCCCAGGACATGGTTTTAACAGACTTTGTCCCAGGATTGTGAGATTTGACTACTTACAATTCATGAGGCTTCAGCAGTGCTCAAAAAAAAAAAAAAAAAAAAAAAAGAAAAAAGAAAAGAAAAGGAAAAAAAAAAGAGCAGCTATTGCCATTCACAATATTTCCTGGCAGAGACTGGCTTCCATAGGCAAAATTATTTCAGTTTCTTAAGTACGCAGTTTGGGGCTTCATCTGTTCACTTTCTTACCAATTTTATTGCTTTTGAACTCACTTGGCTGTGCTGCGTGCGCTGCTCATTTACGTCTACAGGGGGGAAGAATGAGTCTCCAAAAGAACCCAACAGAACATCTTTCAAATAGACACAGCATATCTGTAACCTTGGTAAAAATAAAGATAATGATAATGGGTAATTATAAACCATGTAACTGGCAAAACAACACTCTGCATTTCAGAGGATGAATTGCCTTACCCTGTCCAGTAACCCACTTTATGGCGCAGTAATGGATCTACATCCGGAAGGTTACGCAATGAAATGGAGCCTTTGGCAAGCTGGAATCACACTGAGAACAAAGCAACGTCTTCGTGGGTTTTTTATATATATGCATATTTGAAAATCTGGAACTTACCCCTTTTGACATCGAGAGACCATCCCTGCTTGGAATGATTAAATTCTAGGACAGATTATGAAATAATAAAGTATTTAAATATTATGATGCAGCAGTACAACAGTGCAGTTACCCTTCCTTTTACTGCTTCAAGTATAGTATGTCTGAAAAGCTTTTTGCACTCCGGGGAAACTACTTATTATAAATTATAAAAGAGGCAATAGAATATCATGCATATATGCAAAAAAAAAAGAGGTTTCAGAGCCTTCTCTAGATAAAGAACTTACTGAAGCAGCTAAAAATATTGGGAAATGAAGCGAACAGAGGGCCTGATCCAGAGGCCACTGAACTCAGCAGAAGCACGGCAGGGGGATTCATTAGGTGTCAGTCATGTATGTCATGAAATAGAATTCACAAAATGCAAATGAAGAATTTTATTGTATATGAGTAAGGATAAAGTCTAATTGCAGTGTCTACGTATTCCACTTGGGTAAAATGAGCAGGTTTTTCTCCAGCAGGTAGACTTTCTCAGCAAGGATTTATTGCAAAAATTATGTGAGAATTTGTAGTCCCAAAAGCACAAAAATGCTGGGAAACAAAAAGGAAAGAAAGTGTATCCGAAGAGGAGACCCAAATGTTTCCAAGTCATTTCTATAAATAAAAATCTGATGCAAACTCATTATCATTTCACTTTTCAGTGCTGATTTGCCTCCTCAGAATTTCAGAGTGTGCATCTGAGAATTTCGACTGTGCATCATGAAGTTTCCCTCAACACATGCTAAAACTATTCACAAGGCATTGCAGCATTGCAGCAGCTATCAAATGTCGAATGGTAAGAGACCCACTGGATGGCCATTGGTATTAATCGGTGTGAAAACAGTCAACATTGTGCTTTGCCGTGTTGCTGCAGGTAGGGGTATCAAGCAAGCGATGCCGTACCTCTTCTCCTGTTGTTAGTAGGCAAATAAGTTTGTACAGCTGGAACATATTTCTGGAAAGCTCTTCCCGTAGACGCTGGAAGCTCCGAAACAAATATTTGCAGCAGATTTTTTGAGAACGGGACAGCAGAAGGGTTGCTTGAGGATGGTCCAAGTGCTAGTGCCTGTACCAAAAACAACTTGTTGTCTGTTCCAGCACTAACTCGTTTTAAGTATTGCTCTCATCAGTAAAGCAAGATAAGAAAAGCTTCTCTTGGTGGAGTAATATCAGGAAGGAAATTATGCATGCAGATTCGCCAGCAAAAATAACAGTCTCGGGCTGTAAACGTACACACTGATACTGCTGTTTTGTTGCTATTTTCAGCAACCCCTGTACCCTCAGGGGTGAGAGTAAGGACTTGACTGTTATCACTGCTGTTCATGCATCAGCCTTAAAGGTTCGATTTGGACTCACCCTCTTTGGCCCATCTGGAGGTGGTTTCTGCAAATAGCAGTCTTTTCTCTGAATCAGTCCAATTCATCATCCAGAGTCACACCACGCGATACTGTGGTGCTTCTCTCACATCAGATACAAAACCACTTTTCTTCACTAAAGATCTCAGTTCCTTAGTTTTTGCACTTTTATTTGTCTTCACGCCATGCCTAGGCCAAGTAATTGCATTCCAGGCATCTAAACATTCCCCCCAGTTTTATCTAGCTAAGATACTTGCTTCAGGCTCTAAACTCTTGTGTAGTCCTGCTGTTTAAAGTTTTTGAATTTTGTTCTAGAGATCACTTGTCTCATGATGGGTTACGTGAAGTATATCTATCAGTTAACCACTTCTCAGGAGTACTATTAGGCTTAATTAATGTTTGTAGAACACTACTGAGATTCTCAAGAGAAGCAGCTATAGAAGTGCAAAGGATTATAATTAATTTAAAACTATCTCACTTTTAAGTAAATGGCTAACAACTCCTAAGCTGAGATTTTCCAAGTAAAACTGATTTATTTGATTCTTAAAGAAAAACATTCTGAAATCTGGGTTTCCATTTACTGCTACCACTGTATGATGCATTTTGATTTTTATTGTCCTTCGATATCCTTTGAGATATCCAGGTATATAACATAGCTTGCTTTAGTTCAGGAAACACTGTTCAACGTATGTAAGTCAGGTTAAAATAAAACAAACCACCAAAATAACTAAATGAATAAACTCAAAGACAATCCGCATCACCATTTGCCTTTAATATATTAAGTATTTGAACCATAAAGCCTATAATTAATATTATGGGATAATTTCCATACTTATTTATAAGACATCTCATTTACATAAATAGTCACTATCTGGAAATAAAACCAGATCATTAAAATTCAGAAAACTGCCAAGTCAGATTGAGATCAGTCAAGATGTACCGAAGAGATTTGCTAGACTCCCTGTTTGAAACTGTTCTGAGAGAAAAATCTCTGCTCCCAAACAAGCTTAAACAGGACACTGCTTTGGAAATACAAGCAGTGCTTCAGCCACATGACATCACCAAACAGAACAGTTATTTTGTATGGTGAGCAAACATTGGGTCACTCTTCTCATCAACTGTCATGGAGGGTTTCCAAGAAAATGCATCTGATGCATCTGCACTGAAAATTTGACCTAGATTATAGCTGATGTTTTCATAACACAGCTTTACTGCTTTTCTGAAACACTACAGCATTTCAAAATACTTTTCAAAATACTTCCTTCTTTCAAAATACTTTCAATACTTACAGTACTTCCAAAATTTTGCATCTAGTCAGAAAACACATTACGCAGAAAAGAAAAAGAAGAAAAAAACGGCACTTCCATGTTTCTATTTGCAAGCTAGATTCATCACTCCTCAACTATTAGCTAGAGGGTCACAGGTATGTAAAAATATGTCCTGGTTGACTAAAAGTATGGATCTCAGGCCCTGCTGACAGTGCTTTTGTCACTCAAGATCCAGAGCGTTCATTATTAGAATTTTTTCTAGGTAGAAATAAACCCACCGATTTTTAAAAAGCTACAGCTACAGAACATATTCAAAAAAATTCTGCAATTGCCCTGTTAAGTCAGACCTGTGTCTATCCTTTTTCAGCCCAAGATACTTCTTCAAAGTGTAAGTGAAAGCCCACCAGAGCGAGGCAATACACAATTTACCCTGTTTGGACGATTTTCTTACTAATTCCTAGAGAATGGAGGTTGGCTCAAGTACCGAGTCATGAGGGTTTCATCTCAATATAGATATTTTTAGTATCTGTTATTTTATCTCGGGTACTTTTAAAATCTGTATCACTGCCCAACTCCTCTCCTAATTATCTGAAATTCTTTTCTTCTGTAACTGCTTTGGAATGTTCCCGTATGTTATTACAAATACTGGCCTTATTATATTGGGTCCTAATTATACTCATCTATCGACTCGGTTAGGTAAAAGTGTACTTGTTTAAAATGCGAGCAACTGCTGAGAAACAGAGGCAAAACCGAGTAACAACAGTAAATCTCACCGGTGAGTCACCATCAATATAGGTCAGGCCAAGCTTCTGCCTTTTTCTGACCTCTCTGAGGATTTGGTCCAGCTTACCCGAAGAAGCCCTTAACCTCAACAGACTCCTCGTGCAGTCAGAACTCAAACTTATGTTTGTATTCCTGTGCTATAATGCCACTGCCACTTCAACATGGAAGTTTAGAGGGGATGAACACTTTCTCAGCAACTGGAGCTAACAAAGGAGTCCACAACCTGGAGCTGACGAAGGAGATGAGAGTGAACACAAACCCAAGCACCTTGAGAATAAAATACAAACCCTATTTGTTTAACCCAAGCTGCCCCAAATCATACCATGGACCTGCCCCTTCTCATCAGCTTCAGTCTCAAAATCAATGTGCTAAGAGCAGAAGAGGGAGAGTAACACATCTGATCTGACTCATGCCTGAGGGAGGCCGTCTGCTGCAACAGTATATACCTCTATATAATGAGGTAGGCAGAGAGAACCGTGGATTAATTAAATGCTTGATCACCTGCTTGAAAAAGTATGACCAAATGCTGATGCAATGGAAGTAATTCACGTAATCAAGTTTGAATTTGACTCAGATTTGAATTTGACAGTACAAGACTATCTAATAGATGGCAATTTTTTTTAAATCGCACTCTGAGTCTTAAGACAAAAAAGAATACTTCCAGTATAAATAATGAGATTGGAGGAAATGTCCTTGGCAAGTCAATTTGTTCCATGCTGCTGATGGTTCCTGTTAGTTAGAAGGATTTTTTTCAAGAAAGAAACAATGGAAAACAGATGCAAAAGCATTTACCAGAAGGCCAGGGAATGGCAGCTTTTCCAAAATGTCAAGTGTGCAGAGCAGAGTCAATTTAAAAGAGAATTAATTATTTAAACAGGATTAATTTGACTACAATGAAGCCCTGTTAAGCCATCTCATCCATCCTGCTTCCTATTGTGCTGCCCCTTACAGTCTAAGTCTAAATACTGACCTCTATTTTCAAATACTTCAACTGAAAAATCCCCTACCTCGTCATAGTACCAATATGTTGCTTTTTTAATATGTTTACTGAATCCCTTCCAGGAACTCACCCGAAGAATAGTGCTCACCTCCACATTCCCAACTCATACGAGTGTAATCCCCGGGTCCCCTTTTTTCCCCTTTTCCTCTTTTCAGCTTTGTACTTTTTGTGGTGTTTTCCCAGATACTTCAGGGAATTTCCATCACTGCATTCATCAGATCCATCTTTTGCCTGCAAATCTATCCTTTGTGTAAAGGGTATCTTCATTTTAAACAACTTTTCTCTTTTGCTTCTGTGCTGGTTTTGCCTGGCGTAGAGTTAATTTTCTTCATAGTAGGTAGTATGGGGCTGTGTTTTGGATTTGTGCTGGAAACAGTGTTGATAACACAGGGATGTTTTCGTTACTGCTGAGCAGTGCTTACACACAGTCAAGGCCTTTTCTGCCTCTCACCCCACCCCACCAGTGAGCAGGCTGGGGGGAGCACAAGAAGCC
>NW_009228181.1:6928-10378 GCF_000690835.1 Fulmarus glacialis | reverse complement strand
GCGTGATGGAGCCCTGCTTTCCTGGAGATGGCTGAACACCTGCCTGCCGGTGGGAAGGAGGGAATGAATTCCTGGTTTTGCTTTGCTTGTGTGTGCAGTTTTTGCTTTCCCTATTAAACTGTCTGTACCTCAACCCACCAGTTTTCTCACTTTTACCCTTCTGATTCTCTCCCCCATCCCACTGGAGGGGAGTGAGCGAGCGGCTGTGTGGTGCTTAGTTGCCGGCTGGAGTTAAACCACAACAACTTCATGCGTTGCCTTGTCATTGCTTGCCTTTCGGGAAAGGAAGGTGACTGAATTTTAGGTCTACAGCTTTCATATGGAAGCTCATTTTCTCAAAAGAATATCCTACTTCCCCTGGAACCAATCGTCCCAAAGTGCTTCATTTCCTTCGAAGGACATGGGCCTTGACGTTGTAATACAACAGATTATCACCCGTAGAAGGACTACTCAAGGAACCACTGTGCCCACTATTTGCATTTTCCAGGTCAACACAGATTTGCAATGCTATCAACATTTAAAAGTGGCAATAATGGTTACCTAGTGCTCTTTTCCCTTGATAACGTTATATGAAATGTGGCAAACACGAGCAGAGCCACTGTTGCTCTGAAACCTTTTGTTTCCCATGGGAATGTCTATGTCCATGTCTACCAGTGAGAGGCCAAAGCTGGTTTCCAGTTTCAACATGGGCAGAGGAACCATTCCAAAACCATCCTTTTCTGTTACTGTTAAAAACTTAAAGCAAGAACATCTGTGCTAGGATTTGCGTAAAGTAAATGTCTTTATTTCTTCTATTTCATGGAGGAAAAAGGACTCCTGTCTATTAAGCAATAAACCCAATTGCTCTGGGTCTTGCCTGTACTGGGAATGCCTATCAACATAAATGCAACAGTGTAAGAATCAGTCTCATTAAACTAGCTCAAAGCCTTAAAGTAGAATACTGTTTTAACTCTTGCATATTAAAGTTATAATTTACAGGAGCTCATAATGAATATAAACAGGAATTAAAACAGCTGAGATGCACCTAGATTACTCAACAAAAAATGTTTAGTGTAACTGATTTTTAAATTGACAGTTAAGAAGTCTCTTCTGTCGCATATGCAAGGCCTTGGGGGAGTACAGTCAGTTGGGATATACCACTCCTTATTTCATGCTGTACTAGAAACAACACGTAAGACGTGAACACGCTGAGGCCAAACTAACATCTTCCCTCTGCCCATTATACAAAGGACGTGAACTGAAGTTGATGACGAATTTCACCACGGAAGTGTAACCCAGCAGATGCTAATTCACTTTTCTCTTTTTTTAATAAAGCCGGCAGCTAACATCAAGCACGGCACGTAACTGTTGTTCAGTTGGTGTCACATAAATGCGCTGCATGGACTCCCCGCTGACAACAGTCCCAACTGAAAGGGCAGGTCAAACTGGAAAGGATCCTATGGAAGGTCCAATGAGCAACAATTCATTAATGATATTTAAATTAATCTTTTTTAGAGCTGCAGTAATGTAGTATTTCTTAAACTATTTTGTAGACTGTCATTTTCTTGTCGTGCGAGGGGAATGACTAATGTACATACGGAAAAATTTGAGGGAGTTCTTAGAAACCATAATATTTTGCTTGATCATTCATAACCAAATACGTAAAGAACTATTCACCGTATCACAATTGCGCAGCTTGTGTTAGATCTCCATAGTTACACTTGGCATAACAAGTACAGAACCGAAGTGTCTTTGCAGGGCTGATAAGCAGACAGGAAGCAAGCGAACATCTGCTGCAGCTTTAGATGGTTTTGCCTTCAGCAACCGCTGAAAAACTTCAGGCTCTGCATTCCACGTACTGCTTGCTTGGCCTTTGACACTAGCAGCTGTTGAACAGGAGATGTAAAATGTTATACCTACAGAAAAGGAGGTGCATTGTTTTCTAAAGGAGCATTGGGATATTTAATGGGATTTTTTTCTTTCCATTTTCTGATCACTAGAAACGCTGGATAGCAGACACTGCAGATGGAGTTATCTCCTGAAGGTCAACCACTTCCTATTTTACAATTATTTTTTTCTAATGTTGTTTTCTAATGTTTTCCTTTCCAAAACTGCTTTGTTTTGTTTTGTTTTGTTCTGTTTTAAACACCAAAAACAATTGCACCATATACTGAATAGTAATTATAACCATCATAATCGTTGTAAGGAAACCATGTGCTTCCCTGAATCAGGGCTGGGGCTTCCAGTCCAGGCAATCTGTCTTCTTGTAGCATAACAGCATTTCTATAGCATGGACAGCCAAGGAACAGAGTTATACAAAATAAATATCAAACAATTTAGAGCAAACTATTTCTTTGTTCAAAGAAAGAGCTGTTGAAAATGATGTTTTAAAAATGAGCTCAGCCATACAGCGCAGATTCTCTGCTTGTGTATGGGGAGAAAATCTCTGCTCCAGATAATTCAGCAGTTCTCCACCTAGACGGTATTTTTATTTGCATGGAAAACTACTAACAGAGAACAACTGACAGCAGCATATTTCTTAGAGTATGGAGGCCCATGTACTGTAAATGCGTCTTTATGTACTTCCTCTGAGATTGTAAGTTTGCTGAGGAAATTACAACAGTTGTGATGAAATTGGATTTAGCCGTATATGGTAGATCCTTCGGGTGTGACACAGTGAAATGAAAACGGGTTTCAGAGTAACAACAAGAAAGATGAAGACACTACTCCAGAGTTATGTAAGTGTAACTGAGAAGAGAATTTTGCCCAGAAATTCTGTGTTCTGTGCTTTGGAGTCGTATGCAGGTTTTTATATGTTCTATTCTTAAACTGCAGATGGATGCTGTTTTGCCAAAAAATAAATGAAATACAAAGATGACTTCAAACATTTGCAGGAGCCATGCTGACACTCAAAATAAAGAAACAACAAGTCACTTCCCTAGTGAGATCATAAAAGCAGAGACATGGTGATCAAAGCAAGGAAATACAAGACTCTTACTCCATCCCTAATACAAGATGCTTTCTCTTTCTAGGACCAGGAGCTTACCTGGCACAGAGATGTTCCAATAGTCTACAAATACAGTATATGAGGTGGATACTTTGGCAGTATTTAGTTAGTTAAATATTTTAATATCCACAAAGACAGTTGATTTTAACCCTTGAGACTGGCAAATGACTGACTCAGGTTATTATTGTTTAATGATGATGATGATGATGATGATAATAATAATAATAATAGTGATGGCAGTAACATATTCATTTTGGTAGAGCCCTCTCTCTACAAATACAGAACAGAAGATTGCATCTGCTCTGAAGAGCGTACTCTCAAAACAGGGAAGAAAAGAAGAAGATGAAAAATGCTGAATGAATTTGCACTAGTGGCAAATACCTTAATAATTCTGTGATTTTGGAGGGGCTTGGTTGTATGAAGCCAAAAGGAGTAGCTGGGCAGGAAAATAGTCTATGTGAAGC
>NW_009228181.1:0-6914 GCF_000690835.1 Fulmarus glacialis | reverse complement strand
CTATTTGCACGATCATAATGCTATTATCTTCTGGCTTTCACAGGGAACTGAATTTTTTAAACTGTATTCATACTAGAATAATTAAATATCTGTCTTGAACTGTGTGCACATTGCATCTAACCAGCTTGGAAACAGGCCAAAACTTGAAGCAATTTTTAGGACAACTGCAGAATCAATACATCAATTCCCATTAATTTGGTGTCAGAGGAAACAAATGTGTACCTGTCTGAAGCGTGTGCGTTCCCTGCAGAGACATACCAAAATAGGCGTTTTCTGTCTGCCTTCCTTCCCTGTGCCCTCCAAACATCAGAAACCAGGGTCAGAACTGGGGAAACCTAGTCTGGCTCCAAAATCTAATTAGGCCAGTTTTAGTAACCCAGTATCCTGCCCAAGTTATGCACAAACTCTTGGCCACATCCAAGCCATTCCAAATTCTACCGCATCCACTGCACCGCGTTCCTTGTCGCTCCCCTGGTGCTCCAGTCCCTCCAACATACATCTCCACTCCAGGGCTGAGAACATCTAGGCAAGCTGAGATGGACCTCCTTTCAGACTGTCAAAGCCATAAGCTGTAATTCTGCACAGCAGTGAGGCAATATTAATGACTAATCATAAATTGAGAGTGCATTTTAAACCAGGGTTCTTGATCAATCCAAGCTCCGTAAAATGTGCTGTGCTCCAAACATCTTGCACATCTTGCTCACTGCACAGCTGGCTACTGAGAAAAATCTTGTCCCAGAAGGTTTGCTTAAGCACACAAAACGCATTTTTAGCATCCCAAAGGTGTGCGTACTCACAGAGCTGAGAGCGCAACCTGTCTGACAGCAGCTTTCCAGAGAAAGGAGCAGGAAAGAGGCAATGGGGGATGAGATTAGCCCCCACGGAAGGAGACTCCTGCTTGGAATTTCAACACATCTTTCAGTCTCTCTCGTTGTGACTGTTTGTGCTTTTATCAAATTTTCAGTTTGCTTCTTCAGCTACGGGACCAGATGGCTCCCATGCATAATGCACTGAATCATGGCAAGGCTTGAGGTATTTGTTATGTATAACAGCAAACACATGCATTGGACCAGGTTAAACTCTTTCGCGGTTAGCATATGGCGCATACTGCATATGGATGGTACTACAGCAGGTATCTATATATACATCCAGTAGGAAGACTGGAGTATCTTTTCTTCTTGCAGGTTGTCATGAAAATGACTGTCATCCCTTCATCACAAATAGCAAGAAATAGCAGCAGTGCAGTAACACATGGCGCGGGACAGATGCTAGGCACTTCCCGCGATGCGCAGTGCCTGCTGGCAAGGAATCCTGACGGGCCAAGGACAGGAGGCTCTTGTTCCCCCTCTGGTTTCCCCTTGCAGCTTGTGATTAAACTGGGGCTGACACCTTGCCGGGCACCTCTTTGCACAGCCAACAGCCGTGGGCAGTACTTCTGGCCATGAAGCACCTACTGAAAAAGGAGATAAGCTCACTGTTTGAGCATCTTTGCCTCTGGCATTTTTTAAATAGAAGACAAACCTGATTTTCTCCTCACTTGCCTCATGTAGGTCCGGGGTAAATTCAAGATGTGGCACCCCTGTGAAACTAGAGTGAATGGGAGGGGTGTTTGCAAATGCAACAATCGCTGCTCGGTGGAGGGTAAGGCTACAGGGTTTATACAGAATGGGATTTGTGCTTCAGTGACAAGACCATAAAAATCACCCCGTAGTCGTCCCTCACTGAGCACTGAAATAATGAAATAATGGAAGATGTTTTTTAGATACCTAGGAGATGACTGTTTCAGAGAAGTCTAGACTGCCATGCTGGGACTTAGTGCGAGTAACAGATCCCAAGGCGGTTGAGGGATGTCCCAAATAGCACGACTTAATACGTGTGTGTGTGCTCTGGGTCGCAGAGTGAAGGAGCTGCCAAGCAGCTGGATGCTTTCCGATGGCCGCACTCCACCCCGAGTATTTTCTGGGATGAGAAAATTACCCGTTGGCTATTTTTCAGCCTGCTTTTCTTAGCATGTATTTGACATGCCCTCCCTGTTCGGAGTGACAGGACACCTCACGAGCGGGTGCTGTGCTGGACTTTGCAGACAAAGCGCGCGCGCTGGCAAACAGCGGGACTGGAACAGCCCGTCAGGGACTGGAACAGTGACCAGGAATGTCAAAGCTGCAGCCTGTGCAGAGCGGCTCTGGTGAAGGTTAACGCGTCCTGCCACCACCTTTGAGGTCAGCACCGGGCTCGCTTTAGCAGTCGTATAAATAGATGCCCAAGGTTGACTGAGAAGAGGATTTGGCTCTGATGGATATTGTTTAGCATTCCCGAGAGAGGAAGGCAGATTCTTTTCCTCTTTCTCTTCCAGCCTCTAACCTTGAGTCGGTCTCTGTGGGAAACATTCGTGCCATTTGCCAAAAGAGCTGCCACTGTGAGCCAGATGTCCTGCTGTGTCACACAAACCATACGTACATGTTTCTTCAACCTGCAAACCCAGACCTAATTCCACTAAAGACTCAAATTCCTCACTGGCAAAACTAGGGAAAAAACCCAAACCAACCTTGAGCCTAATTGCTTGAAAACAGTAGGACACCTAGTGGATTTATAGGGAATATCTTTGGGATTATGAGCAACATTTTGTCATTTTCTTGGCAAAACCAACTATGAATGTATTTATAGAGGAATCATGGAAATATCAGGGTTTCTATTTAATAAATTAATCTTGTTATAGCTGTTACAGCCTCCAGTTTGTCTGAAGAAGTTATTGCACCCTATAAAAAACCAATGAGTATTTTTTGAATGACTTGGAAAAAAAAATAATTATGGGGAGCTGGATGGTTCCCAAGATCTGGGAACAGGAGGAAAGGTATTCTGCCAGATCAAAGCCACCCCAGTTTTTCCATCTGACAGCTCTCTAATGATCTTAATGAGCAAAGTTTTATAGTCTCAGCCTGGCTCCCCAGATAATTGTACAGCTTCACAACAAGCATCGCCGTGCTGAGCACAGCCAGCCAGCTCCGTTGGTTGTTTCAGCAGTGAATGAATTGGCCACAGAAATCAAACTGCCTTCTTCATTCCCCAGGGCTGATCTTTTGAATCCAAATTAGAAGATGATGGGACATGTGATAATGCTTGCACTGCTGTCGTTGACATTGTATTTGTCTGGTAGTGACACTCCTGTAAAATACACCAACATCAGGCAGATTTTGACCCTAGACGGGAAATAAACCCCTGTGGCAGAGTGTAGTAGGAGGAAGAAGATTTTGAGCCATGCCTCAGAAATTATATCTTGGCCAGCAATTATCCTGGAGCTGCCAGTATTATCTTGCTAATATGTCCCTGGAGGCAGCAGACACAGACAAGGAGATGTGTGTTGAGTCCAGAATGGATGCAGGAAACTGATGACTTCATTTTGACAGTCATCACAAGAAACACCAAGTCATCGAGTCTGTTGCATTCGATTCCTGTTCCCAAAGCGTGCTGAAAACCTTCCTTCCTTTCTGCTTATCGTAATATTGGACTAGCGAACAAATGACTCCAGAAGCTGGTTAATTTTTCTAGAGCTGCTCCCTTCCCACTCTTTCTAGATCCACAGAGATCCCCAGAGAATAGCAAAACCAGGATGAGGTTTGATTTTGCATAGGTCCCTATTCAGATCCAGGTCCTTTTTTATCCCAACTCCAGGGTTAGGGAGGAAAAGGCTCATTTATAGAAAATAATTTTGATTTGGTCCGTTTCTTCTTATATATTCTTTTTTTCTTAGAGCTGTAGAACTAGAAGAAGAATATAGCAGATGCTGGAATTCAAGTGAGTTATCAACAGAAAAATTCCTATTGACTGCATTTTCATTACTCCTACCTCTGTCATGGAATTACCTGAAAAACAGAACTCCTTCTACATCGTAAACCCTTTAATTTCATCCAGGGTTTTAAAATGAGAGGGTTTTTTTTTTTATTTTGGTGAATGGATTTTATACTTGAAGGGTTTTTTTCCTGACTGACATGTCAAGCTGGGGGTAGTGAGTGCTAAGAGTACGCTTTTCTCTAATTTAGCAGCTGGATTGGAAAGCTCGAATTATCTCTGCATAATTGCAATGATTCATGGATTGTTAGAAAATTGCAAAGTATTGATTGAATTTGCCCCTTAGGAAATATTTCTCCTCTGATACAACAGAGGAGGTTCTGGGGCTTCGCTTTTGTCCTTCCTGCCTTCTGCCCTGGGGAAGCCAGTGGCTCCTTTCATCTGGGAAACGGGAATTTGGGTCAACAGCCATTCAAGGATAATTTTCAACTACTGCGATTTCCAATTCCAAATCTTTCCCTGAGCTTTGCAAAGTGATGGGCTTTGCAAAGTGTGAACAGGGATTTCAGAGCCAGAAAAGCTGGGACCAGTGGCAAATACTGGCCATCCCTGTTTCGCATTCTTCTATTTCCATGTCAAATACCACTGGTGTATTCTGCAAAGATACCTTGACCTTGTTGTGGGAACGCTACAACCATCAAAGTTGGTGGCAAATTTTCCCCTTTATTAGGCCAGGATTTCTCTCGAGGTCTCAGGAGTCGGTGGCAGGAGGGAAGCGGGAGAATGAAGTGAAAATCAGGCGCAGGGAGAGCCTGATGCACAGCGCCTGGGGCTGAGCAGCTCGGAGCCGATAGCTCTGACACACATCTGCACATTAATGGTGCTGCCGAGGCAAAAGCTGGGGCCTTTTTGGCAGCTGCTGTATGAATTTCCAGAACAGAACCATAAATACGCGGTTATGAGTGTGACCTCTGCTTCTTTTCTTTGCTAAATTGAACATCCAAGGGCCAGCTGAGTATCATTCCTTGTCTCTGCTCCAGTTGCTTGGAACATGCTGCCTCCGCAAATGGTTGTGCCTAAGTACAAATTGAAGAATTACGAGAGGGTGCTAATTCAAGGTTTGCAATGAATTTAGTGTTCCCGCAAGGATGACACTAATGGCAATTAATGCAGCAGAAATGCCAGTGCTGAATGCCTGTTCTCACATTAAAAGCTGTCAGTCCCAGAGCACCCAGTCCTCTGTTATTTCAGGCCTGACCTCTGCTTTTTGGCCATGTTTCATACGCACGGGAGGTGTCCCAGGCCATCCCATAACTACAGCAGCACGCTCCGGGAGGGGACAGAAAGAACGAGCAGAGCAGCCAAAACCAGTCTGCGCTGACAGGGACATTTCCTGAGGTTTTGTATGTTCCCATCTGGGGCTTGCCTGAACAGGAACAAAATTAACCCAGGACTGCTGCTCATATACATGGCAATCTGCAGATTGCAGAAATTTTCATGTTACGAGGCATGATTGGTAAAAATGCCTCTGCTTCGTAATGTTTTAAGTTCAACAAGTGATAGCGGTACAGCAAGGTAGGGACTGTGATTTTTAGCTCAGCCAGAAAAGGCATTGTCCTCCCTCTGTGCCCTCAAGTCTTGCGCAGGACGGGCCAGTTCCAGATGAGGAACATCTGCAATTTGGTGCAAGAGGAAGTAACGCTTACGCGTATGAAAAATGTAAATAAAGGGTGTTTCCAGGCTCACAAACAAAATCCAAAACACAAAAAGAAGAACAGCTCTTACAGGAGGATAACTAAAAATACTTCATCTGTGTTATTTTTTTAGAACTAGTGGCGTTTCTGATGAAATTCTGATGAAACCAGGCCTGAGAAACATGAAGTGAAAATTAATAGCTTTTTAACAACAAAGTTCAATGGAGAACGGCAAATTGGATGTGAGTTGGAAACCTTAACTACAGAGTTATAAATATACCCCAGCCTCTACACATACAAGTATTCATTACCAATTTTAATGCACTACTCAGTGCAGTAGGATAACTTCTGAGAAGAGTAGCAGGAGTGGGACAAGCATTTTCAGGCTCAAGATTTTGGGCGTTCTGGGTTCATCTGGAGATAAAAAAGATTAATCCAAAGACAACGCAGACTCCTACAGACCTCACTGTGCTACCGGGGTGCTTTCTGCTCCTGCGAGGTCTGGCCTCGCAACGCCCCGACAGAACTGGCACATGCAATTATTCCCATGGGACACATGGAGCGGGGTCCTGGGGATGCGACGCCCCGAACGCTCGGTGGGTTTTGTGCACGATCTGCCAGGGCACGCCGGAGGCTGGCGACAGGACGTGTGTGAGCCCAGACCCCGATGCTCCGACCTCACCCGTGTGCTGCCGGAGAGCCTCTGCCGGCAGCCCCGAACTCCTGTGGTGTGACACATCACGGTCACATGTCACGTGTCTTTGTTATTAGTGCTTTGTTTTCTCCGCTCAGAAGCTCTGAGGCAGCGTCAACTATTTATTTTTAAACGCAGAGGATCACGCTATGGTTCGTTATCGTTCCAGCAGACGGTAACTGATGCACAGCGTTGCCGCCGATGCCCGGGGGTTACTTTCTACGCACAGAAATCATAACACAGCTGCCGATTGCAGAGATGGCGAACTTACTGCTGCTGCCAATGGCAAGCTGGTGGAAAAAGAGCAGTTTTAAGGGCTTTGGCTTAATCATTTGGACACAGGCGCTATTTTTATCCTCTTCTATTTAGGTCTCAAGCCTGCACCATTTTTAAGGAAAGCCGATGACAAAGCTGGTGTCTCCCACGGCACAGGGGCAGATGAGGGGGACCGGCTTTTGGGAAGGGAGAGGTGGGGTGGGCAGTGGCGCAGCAGCGGGGAAGGGGCCCCCGTTCATGGCCTCTTTGCACCCCATGAGCTGGGGTGGCTCGTTGGCATCTCTGATGCCTCCACCACGAGCTCCATTGGCTTTGCACGCTGCTCTGGGCCCAGTTCACAAGACGGATCTGTGAGACCCTGGGGGATCCTGCCAACCCACCCCAAACTCCACCGTGGTTGTGGGCAGCTCTGGGGTGGAGGCCATCACTTGCCCATGCAGGTGGGAGGAGGGCACCCACACTGC
>NW_009228180.1:0-6126 GCF_000690835.1 Fulmarus glacialis | reverse complement strand
GGGCGGTGGGGGCGCTCACAGGCAGCGGGGCCGTAGGGGAGCCCGGCGCTCCCTGCCGTGCGCCCCGTGCAGCTGGGGTCCCTGCTCAGCGGGGAGTTGCTAGTTCCCAAGCGCAGAAGCCCCTCCGCTCGCAGCAGTCAGTTAAAGCCTCGCTCCTCTGACCCTCCCCGTTTCTTTTCCCGGAGCAGGATCCCCAGGAGCGGAGCTGGAGATGATCTCCCACATGGATCAGAAGGAGGGACTGTGGTTCTCCCACCTCCACGCCTACGAAGGGAAGACCGTTCTGAGTGGCACCTGTCCAGGTAAGGGGCCGGTGCAATCATCTGTGAACCTGTCGGTGAGAAAAATGGCTCCAGGATGCCCAAATCCCACCAGAATGCGCAAGAGTGGCGGGGGTGGGGGGTCTTTACAGCTTTGCCTGCTGTCTGTGACAACGGCCAGTGTTGGAGACGCAGAGAAGAGCAGACAAGCGGTGGTGTGTCCGTGTAAGCTTTCCCAGGCCCGAGCAATCTGTGCTTCAGAAATTCCTGAACTAGACATGTCATGTCTCGGTATCTTGCAGCTCTCTGTGTATTTTCTTGCCTTCTGAAGTTGTGTACATTTTAGCATCCATGACAGCTTGCAGCAAGGAGTTCCACAGCTTTTTAGCTGTTTTATGAATTGCTGCCTCCTTTGGTTTGCTTTGAAGCTGCCTTCTAGTAGTTCACTTGATGCCAGTAGTTCTTAATTTAGAACAGACAGTGCAGGATGGATCCCTACCCACCCCACAGGCCACTTGTGTTTTTATAGTCCTCTGTGATATCCCCTATCAGCTGTACCTTTTCCCAGCAGGATGGGCAGTTGAGTCATCTCCTATACAGAAGCTGTTCTGAGCCTTTGATCATTCATGTCATGCCCCTGCACCTTCCTCAGCTCTATCAGAGTTTCTCTGAAATGGGGGATCCGTCCTCCCCCTTGCACGCAGTCAGGATGTGGGGTTTGAGCAGCAAGGCAGAATTACATTCTCTTTTATTCTTATTCTTTATTTTTTTCCCAACAATCACTAAAATTTGACTAGCTGTTTTGTCTGCGTAGGAGCTGCAGTTTTCATCCGTCTGCTCTAACTCCAACGTGCTATTCCTGAATGATATCCAGAACATCCTAGGCCCATCCCGGTATAAGTGCAAGATGTAGAGGCTGTTCCCCTCTGCAGTTCTTCATGTTTACCTGCAGTGAATGTCCCCTCTCATTCTGCTGTCACCTGGTTGGTCAGTATCATAAGGCTCTGCCACAGTTTGTCGTTATAGTCAGCCTTTGTGTCTTTAATCCTGAATAACACAGAATCATCAGCAGATGTTGCCACCTCCCCTTTCCCTCCCTTACCACCTTACCGAGGGTCATTCGGCCCATGGCAGCTTAGTTTCTTTATCAGTTTTGGTGAAGGACAAATGTCTTTTGAAAATGCCTTTGGAGTCCAGATCTCCCTTTTGCTAAAATTGGTGACATCTCTGAAGAACTCCAAGTGGTTTGTGAAGCGAGGCATCTCTTTCCAAAGGCCATGCCAGCTCTTCCCCAGTCTGCCCTCTTTGGCCATCTGTCCATTAATTCTCTTACTCCAATTTCTGTTCGTTTGCTTGGAATGCTGGGCCCCAGATCTCCCCTCAAGCCCTTTCTCTGGCATCATATCAGCCACTTTCCAGTTCCCTGACTGAGGTACCACAGTCAGGAGTCCAGCAGTGTTGTGAGGTCGTGTGAACAGCCCTGCTGGGTTAGACCAAAGGTCTGTGTAGCTCTGAGCCTTGTCTCAGGGATTCGGGGACTGGCTAGAAGTGGATGCCAGGGAAGGGGGTAAGATAAGCATACTATGACACCTCCCCAGCACAGTCTACCATCGTAGCAGCCTGAGGCTTACTCATGATGGTGGTGTGTTATTTTTAATAGTTCTCACGGGTTTCTCTTCTGTGAACTCTTGAATTCGGTGCCAGAGACGATTGCAGTGTCCTCCCGCTGCTCTGAGGCAGGCCAGAGCATCAGCCAAAACTCCTTCTGCTGGCTTCTCTTGAGACAGAGAGATCCAAGGGTACATTTAAGGTGATATTTAGGTTCTCCCAATATATACACTTACTCTGCTTACCTGGAGCTTGCCTTGTAGCTATAGCACTGGCAGTCTTGGGCATATCAGAGGTCTTTACCATCAACCAAAATTGGCATGGGCTGAGGAAGAACCACATTCGTCCTCTCTCTCTTGCGTATTCATTTTTGCCAGTTCAGCCTTATGCTTCCAGTATTAATTCCTCAGCATTGTGAACTTACTCTCCCCCTACACCTCCAGTGAGTTCCTGTCATAATGATTTTGATCAAACCCTTTACAGACAACTTGTCCTGGATGCCAATGAAGATACCTAGTAGCTCAAAAGTAACAAAAATGGTCGTAGAAGTTGAGAGCTGGAGCCATGGCTGTAATTGTAATAAGAAGCTCGAAACTCCTGACCTTCCCCAAAAAGTACAGAACACCATAGAAGACTTGATTCTCGTGTACTTTGAAGGCCTTTTCAAGTTCTGTGTAAAGAACCAAAATTCTGTGTAGGTACCAAAGCTAGCATAGGTGAAGGATATCTTTGGGCACAACAGCAACAGAACAACTTCACTAGCTCCATTGTCTACTCAGTAAGTCTGACATACAGGTCAAGATCTTCATGCTGGCCTGCCAGAAATGTCCTCTTCTTATCCTGTCTTTGGATATCACCTTTCTCTTTTCCTCCAGGCCTGGATGGCGTAGCTGCAGACAAATGGAAATGCCTGCACAGTGAATAGCAAAGTTCCAGTTTCTGTTCCTCTCAAGGGATGATTTTAATGAAAACTATGTGAGGGAAGAAGGGGCATCACTACCACACCAAACTGCCGTAAAAGGTATCTCAGGAGTTCGCTGTGAAATCATGTTGTGATGTTTTCTTATACTGACTAGAAAGAGGAAGATTAAATATGTACGTGTATCAGTCTGGGTTGAAATTGTAGACTCTCCTTCCTTTATTGCATACTTACGGTTCAGTAGTGACTCTCCTCTTTCAAGGCATGCACTTCCTTATCACAACTCTGCCAGACCACAGGAAGTGCCCGTGGTTTGTACATCAGTCCCACGCAACTGATATGTTACCAGTTTATTTCACAAGAGTTTTCAGAGAACCAGGAGGTAGCGATTGAATCTTTAAGTAGGCAAATCTGCAGGTCTGCCTGTTCGCGGCTTTAATCCTCAGCCTGTTCCATATTTTGGGTCTGTGTGTAGTCAACAGCAAGTCGTACTTCACCCCTGGAAGTCCATATAAAGAGATCATCTGGAAATCTATTTCCTGATTGACCTGTCTTAAACCTGGATATGGTGCCTCTCTTCAGAGATGCATGTTGCCATTTCTACATCCCATGTACATTCCTCTGACGGCCATTTACCCTTCCCTGACAGCAGAAGGGTGCATGCCACACAGGTCCTGTCTTGCCAATTTAGCGTACAAGCCCTCAGTAAGTGTGCAAAGAGCTACATTTTCCCACTGACAGCAAAAGCCACAGCATTGTTGGAACATGCTCAGATGCTCATCAAACTACATTAGAGCAGGGGGCTGGAAGGAGTCACTGCTCTGTGTAAATGCCCTAGAAATCTATGCAATCCCCTTGTCTTGGAAAGGCTTTCAGGTGACCTTGAGTCTGCGCAGCATAGATTCACACCAGTCATGCTTCTGCAAGACTTTAAGTGAATAAGAGGGCAGGGATTTGTTCATTGCCTGTGTCCCAGAAGCCATTCATAACTGTTCAGCTAGCGTTACTTCCACTGACTTGCACTACCTTCATCTTCTACGTTGATCGGATTTCCTCAGCGCATAATCTGGAATCAGCCATGGAGGATCTTCAGTTCACCAACCACCTTTCACAACGGATTTGTTCTGCACCAATGGAAGCATAAAGTTAGCTTTCTTCTGCTCTAAGATTGGCATAAGCCAGGCTCCAGGCGGTCTCCGTGTCCCATGCCTTAGGGCAGTGTCTCCTTTGTGCGTCTTCTCTCTCTCTGCAACACCAGCAGCACAAGAGCAGGGAGGTTGCATCTGTTGCAATCCAAGTAATGTTCTGCTGAACAAGGCAGTTCTTTATGGCCCTCCTCTGACTCCCAGTTCAACTTTTAATAACATTTTCAGATATAATATCCTGGAAGAGCAGACATCTTTCCCATTCGAGCACTAAACTTTTACCCCTAATATGCCAATAATTTCAGTAGATTCAGGTGCTGGCAAAGCATGCAGGGCTATTCCAGGGTTTGTTCCTGTGAACACTCTGAAAAATCCACTGTGTAGTTTGGAGGGAAACATTAGAACTTTTTATGCTTCAAGTCAATCTGCTGAATTTTTAGAATTTGGCCCCTTTTGATTTCCCCTGTCCAAAGTTTCCTGTCCTGCCCGTGACTTCTCTCTGGATTCTCATTTTATTGCAGCTGAAGATGGGATTGTGAGCAAGAAGGAGGAAAATGCCCACCAAGGCATCCCCCGGCCAGTGGAGCCTGAGGGTTTACTCTCGGGACTCTCCAAGGAGAGCAGTTCCCAGAGTCCTGCACAGGACCCAGTCCTCCCACGCAGGTCAGAAAGGGTTCAGAGACCTCTGGGGAAGAGGCAAAGCCGAGTGACACTGCGTGGAAAAAGTTTCAGGAGGCTGCCAGATATTATCCAGCAGAGAAATCCTTCTGTGGGGAGACTGACAATATGTGGGGACTGCGGGAAGAGCTTCCGGGTGAGCTCCAACCTCGTCCAGCATCGGAGAATCCACACTGGTGAGAAACCCTTCGCCTGCGCCGAGTGCGGGGAGAGTTTCCGGCAGCGGTCGCATCTCATCCAGCACCAGAGAATCCACACAGGGGAGAGGCCCTACGAGTGCTCCGAGTGCGGAAAGAGCTTCAGCATGAGCTCGAAGCTGATCCGGCACCAGGTAACCCACACCGGGGAGAAGCCCTACAAGTGTGCCGAGTGCGGGAAGAGCTTTTCCGGGAATTCGCAGCTCGTCCAGCACCAGCGAGTGCACACCGGGGAGAAACCCTATGAGTGCAGCAACTGTGGGAAGAGCTTCAGCGTGAGCTCAGCCCTCACGCGACACCAGCGGGTTCACACCGGGGAGAAACCCTATGAGTGCACGGAATGTGGGAAGAGCTTCAGCCAGAGCTCTGAGCTCATGAAGCACCAGCGGGTCCACACGGGGGAGAAGCCGTACAAGTGCTCCGAGTGCGGGAAGAGCTTTACCGTGAGTTCAGCCCTCATCCAACACCGGCGGTTCCACATGGGTGAGCGCCCCTACGGGTGCACCGAGTGTGGAAAGAGCTTCACCGTAAGCTCCCACCTCATCCAGCACCGCCGCTTCCACACCGGGGAGCGCCCTTTTGAGTGTGCCGAGTGCGGGAAGAGCTTCCTGTGGAAATCAGCCCTGCTCCGGCACCACCGAGTCCACACAGGGGAGAGGCCCTACGCCTGCGCTGACTGCGGGTACAGCTTTCGGCAGAGCGCCCACCTCATCCAGCACCGACGCATCCACACCGGGGAGCGTCCCTACGCCTGTGCCGACTGCGGGAAGGGCTTCACCGTGAGCTCTGCGCTCCTCCGGCACCGGCAGATCCACAGGGGTGGGGAGCCCTAGGAGGGGTGTGTGGGGAGCAGTTAGGTCTGGTACCGTGTGAGCATCCCTGGGGAGCAAAGCCCAGTGTCTCTCTCCCTTCGCTCTGTTGACCGCCTTGCTTACGGAGGGTGAAAGCAATTTCTTTTCAGGAGAACAAGTCCTAAAAGAGAGAGATGGAAGAAGGGGGGAGTTGGTGCAAGAAGCGGAATTGGAGGTTTGGAGAAGAGCATGTGACACAGCAGGGGAAGGAGGTGGTCGGAAGGATAGCTCTTGGGAGAGGGAGAGAAAGGAAGTCGTTTGAAAAGGCTGGAATGTACCTGGTGGTGTATTTTAGAGGAAGATAAATACCTTGCCTTTTCTCTGCGGGGACACGTTTCGGACAATTTATAGAGTGAACGAAATGGACCATGGTAGAGCCTGGATAAACAAAAGCTCTTGCTTTGTTCAGAGGCTCTGAATTACCTTCCTGGCTGGGCCTGTAGCACGGAGGAGCCGTCCCCCCAGGCT
>NW_009228179.1:0-19270 GCF_000690835.1 Fulmarus glacialis | reverse complement strand
CGCGGCGCTGAGGGGCCGGTGAGGGCAGGCGGCCGGGGCCGAGCTCCCGCCGCTCCGGCTTCGCTCCTTAGGACGAGCCGAGCACCACAGTCCTTTCCCGGAATAAAAGTTACCGCTCGGCTTGTTTATTTCTTCTTAAGTTGCTCTCTCCTGGGCCACTGTATGAAGTACTGTTGATCTGTAAAAGGGCGTTGTAGCCGCTTGCATTTAAAGGGACAAGCGCTCCGGCTTTTTGCAGATACCACTCGTTGCATCTCTAAACGGCAAAAGACGGCCATGCAGAAAATATAAACTAAGCAATGTGAACACAGTATGGTATAGGCTTCTGAATTACAAATAATGTATCTAATACATTTTTGATGTGTCGATACTAAATTTTGCCGCGGTTAGAGATACTTCTGAATAGCAGAATTGAATAATATGACTTCATACATATGTAGCCCTATGCTAGCAGGAGAGTTGTACTAGCCCAGTTTTTTAAGGGGGAAAAAAAGTCTTTTAGCTAAGAGTAGGTTCTGCAATTTAAGGTTCTGCTTGGCTGCTCCTGTAACTTAACATTGGCCCACTTAGAATAGGTGTGGCACTTGCACAATTTGAGGTTGTACTTATGGTACAGCTGCCAGATTCGTCATATGAAACAGCTCCTTCCTGGCAGGCATATATTAAATTTCTGACTATGTTATGCTTACAGGATGTTTATAAGCTCCAAATTTCTGTGCAACTCACTTGGTTTTTTTTTTTATTACGCCTATTTGTATGGCTACAATATTTTTGGCATCTTTTACTTTTTTCAATTCAACTAGAAGGCGAAACATAAATTATATCGCAAATGCCTCCTAAATAATAGTATATTTTAAGGGTTTTTTTTTTGTCTAGACCTTAGCTATAGATCAAAAGCATAAAATTCAGACTAAAATATGAAATTGTACTTGTGTAGTGATTAATCTGGAGTAAAAGTGATCTCAGGTTTCCTTTGAAGACTAAATACTTGTGCAGAGTCTGAAGTTTTAACTTATTTTGCTATTCAATTGTCAGGTCATTAAGAAATACAGAAGGATGAATCAGCAGTTATTTTCAGGATAAAGCGTATTGTGTGTATAACAATTCACAAAACCACTGCCCAGAAGTTTAGACTAGGAAGTAAAAAAAGCCACAACCAGAAGTCGTTCTGAAATGACAGCACAAGACTCTCAGAAGTGCATAAGAAAGATAGTGATTGTTTAATTTTCAGTTTAACCATGTTAAAACGCCTCACTCATATTTGATTTAATATCGAATTTTAAAATTACTTTTAATCTTCTCTCTGCCTACATTTGCAGTCATATAGTCTTTCAGTTTAGAAGTTTTGGAGCTCCTTTACATTACTACATTTATTAAAGTGTGAAATTCATAGCCAGTGCAAAGCTCAAATCCTGTTCCTCTTAAAATGTCATAGGCAGCTCTTCCTTCACATTCAGTTATGATATTTACAAACATCCACAATATGTTGTTAGGGCTCTGTCTTCTTGCTTCATTCACTGTGATTCGTTTACAGTCTTTGTGAATACATAATTCTTACTTTGTGGCAGTACTGAAGCAATGTAGTCCTGATTTCAGTGCAGTCTCTTTACACTACTAATGAATTTTCATTGAATAAATGGATTAGTCAACCTCTTTTGCTTTTGGCATTGTAACAAAATTTACTAACATAAGAGAATAAACACAGTAAGAGACATGTCTGAAGTGAGGATTTTCTTTCCCTCCCCTCCTTAACCAGTTACAAAGCATCATGTTGTGCTGCTGTTCCACTGGCTTGTGCAGAGTAAATTTGCTTAATAGATCAATATTGCAAGTACCAGTGCAAGTCGGACTACAGACATAAACCCTGCAAGCTTCTTTAGAAGCAGGAAGGTACTGGGCTGGAAAGTCAATAGCGCCTTAAAGTGAAACAGGCGTCTTTAAATAAATATGGTAGTTTCTTTCTGCAGTTACTGGCTGGCGATGATTGGAGTAGCTTAGAAACTCTAGAGCGAAACATGTTACACTAGAGTAAAGAGCAGTCAGCAGAGCTTTATTGTCTCATGTAGAAGGTGTGAGCTAATGTAATATAAATTCATTGCATGCTAGAAATGAAGAGGGTCTGATTTTAAAATAACAGTTTCAGCGCTGCCACCAACTGTTTCTGTGTACAGGGACCCATTTAAGTGTTTATAAGAATGTCTGTGTTTATTGGGTTTTTTTTTTCTTTCCCTGTAACCTTTAGGATTTCTGTTATTCTATTTAAAAGGCCCTTACTTTCTTATGTAATTATTAAACAGAGAATAAGTTTTCTATTATCTCAGGTTGTGATTTTAATATTGTAAAATAGACCGCAGGTCAGATGTTTCCTTTGGTCTTTTCTGGATCCACAATTCTTATAAATGTTTGTCAATACTTGGAGTCACAACAATCCAAATAAAAATGTTTAATGGAAATATAAATTTCATCAGAAACAGTTTTAATACAAAAAGGAATTTTCTAAAGTCATTAAGCTAATTTTTGTGAGGTTCTACATTTTACAAGAACAGTTAAGGATGTCATGAAGTGGGATTTTTAAAATAAGATCTTTTCTAAGCAATACACAGTGTATAAATTAATGGTCACCTCTACAATGTCTTTGCCATGCAGATTTGAAATTTCTACCTGGTTGACTGTCACTGATAAACTCTGTTTTGCTTGGAATATGAAAAATTAGGTAATTACATATCCCCATCTTGGGGAGTACTGATAATTGCTAAGACTATTCTGTGCACTTATATTTAGTCAGGACTCAGTTACACAGACGAGCCTAATCTTCCTGAATGTCTATAGTAATTGGTTTGCAGTCTCATATAGAGCATAGAGAAATTGGCTTGTGGTCAAGCTCAATCTGCAGACGTTAAGGGTGTAATTGCCTTAAACATTTGGGTCTGCAAATCTAAACTGAAACAGGAGACTGCTGCAGATAGTGTGAACATAGCCCATGTAACCAAGTATGTGGAAGGTAAAAGCAGAATTCCAGTTCCCAGGGAGCTACATCACCTTTTTCATACTCACCAAAGCTGTCATGAAAGCTGTCTGGATTCAAGCCTATGCTGTTCCTGTGGGTATCTCTACACTACCAGATTTGCAATTTCATGTCTCTAGTCTTGCAGACTGCAGGGTTAGAGATCATGCACTTTTCATTAACTTTGCAGTTAAACTCTTTGGAGGTAACTCCAACAACTCCTGTTGTTGGCTGTCCTGTCTTGACCCCTTTGCTTTACATAACTCTTCTGCCAAAAACTGATCCAGTTACGCGTATAGTTTTTGAGCCATACTTAGATTATCTCTGTCTTGACCCTATTCTTAAAGCACACAGGCCTATTTCCACTTTTTTTTTTCCTTTTTATTTATATGGCCTTTTTATGCCTTGTTTTAATTCCTTTTTGTAAAATCTGCTTCATCTTGACTTTTGACATTTCTCAGTTCACTGCTTCTCTTTCAATACAAAGGGGTTTTCTTGCTCATCAGTTAGTTCTTTGTACAGATTTTGCTTACTGCATCCTCACTAAAGCCCATTCAATCATATCAGCCCACAGGCATTCATAAGAGGGCAGATTTCTCCAATACAGAAGACCAAAGAGGAACATTTTTTGGTTTTGGCATTAGAGATGTTTGAAAGTCAAAGAATTTCATAGAATCATTAAGGTTGGAAAAGACCTCTAAGATCATCAAGTCCAACCGTCAACCCAACACTACCATTCCCACTAAACCATGTCCCTAAACCATTTGCATAGGATAGAGCAGGTAGTTATTAAGAACAAATATATTGGTTTTAGTTCATCTTTCATTCCTGATGATCTCAAAACTTTCACTGCCTTCATTACATTTTGAAAGCACACAGTATTGAGGATTGATGGCAAGAATATGAAATATATAGTATTGTTTAGGTATCTCATCGCCACTTAAAACATTGGACACCTTTAAAAACCTATCCTTTCTCCTTATAATTTGCAATTAAATGGCAAATTCTTATGGAAACAATAAAGCTGGACTACTTGTAATAGTGCAGTGGTTTTCCCTGGCCCATGATGACATACTATGGATCACATCGTATTTTTCTCTCTGTCAGCATCTCTCTTAACTGTGTGTGCTTTATCCTCAAGCAGTGCTGAAGCACACAATCATTAGCATATCTGTTTTACCTCCATCTTTTGACTTTTTATGTCGTTTGTCTTGTGTTAATTAATTTTCCCTTATTGATTTAGCTAGATAACTTTTTAGAACATCCGTCTTCCAAAAGCCAAGAATATTAGAAGACAACATTGACGTTCCAAACAGAATATCTGTTCTAAAATAGCTGCATTTTTGTTTTACAGATGGGTTGGTCACTTCTTTGTAAATTAATAGAAATTTGTCCGAGTACTCTACAGAACATAGCTCCTAAGGATGTTGGGAAGGACTGGGAAGTACTGGGTGTTCACCAGTAAGTATTTTGTATGCAAAGAGTCTTCCGGAATGCTTGGTTATCATGGCAGCATATATATGCAGTGAAATATATTTATATAAAGTTATTACATCAGCTTCTAAATGGTTGAATATTTTTGTGGGTTTCTTCAGCCTTCAGAATGGGAGAGTCACGCAAGCAGGGGTCTTATCTGTGTGTATAAATAACCTGATGGAGAAAGTAAAGGAAACTGAGCCAGGCTCTTCTCAGTGGCGCCCAGTGATAGGATGAGAAGCAATGGGCACAAATTGAAATATAGGAAATTCCACTTAAACATTAAAAAAAACCAAGCAAATTTTATTTATTTATTTCTTTTCATTGTGAGGTTAATCAAACACTGGAACAGGTTGCCCAGAGAGGTTGTGAAGTCTCAAGCCTTAGAGATATTCAGAACCTGACTGGACATGGCCCTGAGCAATCAGCTGTGGTTGACCCTGCTTTGAGCAGAGGAGTTGAAATAGGAGACGTCCAGAGGTCCCTGCCAATCTCAGCGATGCTGGGATTCTGTGTTTATCAAGGTCTTCCATTTTAATAGACAGATGCAGTATTACCTGGATGGTCGTGCGTGTGTTCTTTCCAAATGTGAGGAATTACATCCACAAGCCTAAAGTAGTGTAAATCGAGAAGAGGTTTTGTCACACCTAATCTTATTGTCTAAAATTTAAGTATTTAAACTGATCACCTCAATTATCTGTGAAGTCAGTGGACACAATTACTCTCAGAGAGCATGGTTCATTCCATCTTTTTAGTAAGTTATGCTGGAGCAAATTGTGGTTTGGACTTGCTTGTCTCTGTCCGTTAGGCATTGACGGAGCCCAACCAACTGATTTCTGGATGGCTGTGGTTAGATGGGATAAAAAAACACATAGCTCCATAGTTGTTCCATAGCATCGATGCTATCTGTAGATGTAGGTATAATACATATAAGGGAGAAGGGCTTGGTTTGGTGTTCTCTCACTTGGACAGATTGCCTCATCCAGGGCTTATAATGACAGCAAGAAGCTACAGCCTTGTAACTCCCCTAGTGAGTTACTCCCCTGCCTCTGCCTTTATAATCTTCACTATACCCTTCCTTAGAAGGTTTGCTATCGTAAGACATTCGCATGAAGATGCAGTTTGATTTTGGGGGGGTTGGTTTGTTTGTTTTACAGTGGCTAGAGTACATGGTCAGTAGGGGAGTAAACTCCCTTGAAAGAAGCGTTGGCAATTTTTGTTAGAAAGCGAAAGTGATTTTGGTTGCTTTTCATGAGCAAGGAATAACTGAGCTGAAGCTGTACAAGCTAGTTATGATTTCTTTGGCAGCCTAAATGCTTGTTAATTGACTGAGACTTATTCTGAGAGCTAGAGATATTGCTGTTCATTCTTGGGTCCCAGAAAAATTACTCTTTTGGAGCTGATTTTTCCCATAGCCTCATCAGAGCCCACGCAGTTGAACGAAGCATCCTTTTGAAACTCAAAGTTCACTAAAGATCTGATGATAACATTACTGTACACGATTCCTTCCCACTACCAATATTTTAGCCAACTGTGTATCCCTGTCTGACATGTTGACAGTTTTCCTTGCTGTGGAGAAACTTATTCTTAGTGGGGGAGTGGGCTCAGACATTTCTGTCAGTGCCAAAGGCAGAGCAAGCCAGCTAAATTATCTCTCAGGTTCCTTGTAGGTGGATTGGACTAGTACTGCAGTGCATCAACACCATAATGAATATGTGCTGTTTGCAGCAAGGCAGGAAACAGTTATGGTAGAGAAGAAAAGGTCTTTTTTTTTTGCAAGAGATTTTCATTTTTGTGTGTGTAACTATTTTAGGAGAACAGAAATCTTAAGCTAGAAAAAGCATTTGTTTCTTGTCGCTCAACCATGAGCCAACTTGACCACATTGCAGTCGTGTTTACAAACAGTAGTTTGGTATTGATTTAGGTGTTCTTGACGGACAGTGTGATAAATAATTAAATAGTCGCTGTCACTGTGAGGAGAAAGGAAGGAAATTCTTTCAATGTATTTGCATCCTTTCTACAAGCTCAAAGAGACTTCATGAGATGTTTTGTAATCTCTTACGTTAAACTCTCATACAGTGAATGAGGTTTAGAAAATTTTACATCCTCACTCTTGATTATACTTGAAATGGGAGGATATATGCAGGGAATTTTCTCCTTGTATTAGACATGCTTTAGTGTGTGATTATTTTACCCTGCAGTATACTGAGACAGCTCACATCTTTGCCTGAAACAGATCACCCTCTATAAAATGCCCTCTTCTAAAGCAGAGTTCCTTCCCCACAGCAGAAATCATGAGTCCTTGGTAGACAAGGGAGAGACATTTAATGGCTTCAGAGCGTTTGATAACTCAGGGGGGTTTTCCATTCATGCAGAGTGTAAGGAGTAAGGAAAGTATAAGCCACAGCGACTTATGGAGCGTACACATGTATGCATGTGCGCGCACACCTGCAACCACACAATAAAATACATTAGGAATGCTTAAGACTAGAAAACTTTAATCAGGAGGTTAAAGCAGATTTAAGGGTGTCTGTTTAGCTATTCTACCAGCTTGGTTAGGGTGGCTCTTTGCTTTCCTTGATTCATCACCCTATTACTTAGTCCATACATGTGGTCTGTATGCTGGGACAAGAATTTGCCTCAGGACTGAAAACCCAAATGCCACCATCTGTCCTTGTCTGTAGATTTGTAAGTCCAAAGGATGTGAGGTATCTATTCTCAGTTTAAGAAAAAAACCCTGCATTTAACTGGATTTTATTTTCCATTCTTAAGATCATCCCACACAGTATTCTGACTAACCTTAGATTTCAGTAGCGGTTTTGTGTTCATGAGAATGTAAATACGTAAGCAAGGCATGGTTTATATGAACAGACAATATATCTTTTATTGGACTGATACTGTTATAATTTCCTATCTTGCAAAAGCTAAAGGATATTATGTCTCCCGTCAGACTTTGCCTCTTATGTGTACTTTGGTCGTCATAGCTACGGCACTAGTGCTACAACAGAGGAAAGAGAAACTAGCAACATGAGAGTATGAAGGGAAAAGAAATAAAACAGTGATACATACATTCTAGCTTATAAAGTTAGACTTTAGCAAGGCAAACGTCATTGCTAGAGCTGGGGAATGAAATTTGGATGAAACTTTAAGTGCTGCTTTTTGTTTTTCAAGACAGGTCAAGAATATCTACTAAAGTATTGCAAACTACTGCACATCCATTTTTATTAGATATTATATATACAAAGACTCACATTTGAAGATTATTAAGATTACAGGGTCAAGCTCTCCAAAATCATGAAAATAAAAAAAATGAGGGTTTCTTTAGGTTTTTTTGTGTGAGCCTATCCATTTTTATTTCATTTTTAATTACACAGTCTGGGGTTTTTTTCCCCCTTTTGAGATATGCTTCATTCCATGCAAAATCAATGCTTATTTATTTTCTGTCATCAGCATCATTCAATATTCGGCCCACTGCCTTATTTACTGGACATTAGTGATACCTTATGTGAAAACTGGCCTATTCATTTTCTTCTCAGCTTTTCTTAGTGTTCATCAGTATTGTCTAGATCTTTTAAAATTTTGTTTATTGAGAAAGTGTTATGGATTTGTAGTCACTGCTTTACAGATGGTAATTTGAGCAAGATATGTTAAAAGTATCATCAACTTATTTTTGGGTGCCCAGTTTGATACATGCACTGGATTTTTCAGAGTACTTAGCATTGTTTTGCGCTCTCTGTTTAAAAAGTCAACTTCGGTTGACTCTGTTGCAGCATTTCAGAGGTTAATATCCATAGGTCTCAAGTTGGGCCACCCAGAAAGTAAGGAGTGTACAACTGGCAGTCTGTGAAATGTTTCTTTTCAGTGATTTGTCCAGCATGACATAAATGCTGTATGGTGGAAACTTAGATAGGGTAGAGTTCTTCAAGATGCTGTTCAAGTTCTTTAGCTGGGAAACTGCTGCTTCTCTTCCAGCAAACCCTTGATCGTTCACTGTAACTTAATGCTTGCAACAAACAGAACAGTGCCATATTGTCCACAGTCTGCTGCGCTCCACAACCCTGCTTTCTGTAGAGTAACCCCATGCTGAATGAGACTTGTCCCGTGTAGAATTAATATATATAATTAATTAAAAATTAAAGTAAATTTGATAAATTATATGTCATTATTTTAATGAAGTATGATAATAGTTAAAATACCAACATTATTTCATTGCTAACTTGAAAAAAACATAAATTGAAATAAAAGTTTAAAAAAAATGAATCGGGAGCTTTTTAAGCTTTTGCTAATTTCTGTAACTATTTTTGTTTTTAAAAGAAACGTTTGATAAAATTTTGTGTATGTTAATATTTCTTTATCCGTAACTCTTTTTTCCTTCTTTTTTTTTTTTAATTTTTAGACTGATTCTTAAAATGCTTACAGTCCACAAAGGAAATATAAACCTCTCAATAATAGGACTGAAAGCATTAAATCTACTCCTGATTTCAGGTATTGTGTGTTTTACTTTCCTAGTTTGTCTAAGCCTTTAAAACACAGAACTGTGGTATAAAGTGTGTGATTGTACATGTTGGCCCTGATTTTTCTCTCTGTTTTACTCCATAAAGTCACTTGTCATTTGTACTTGTGTACAAAATAATGAGAGTACTGTTCTGCACCTTTTTTACCCAGGTAGAAATGATTCTTCAAATTGCAAGGCTGTGAAGAACATGACTGTTTAATTTTGCCAACTTGTTATTAGCATAGACACAAATACTTGCTGTTAAGTAGTTCAGTAAAATAAGTAAGAGCTTATTTTTTCTTACCAAAGTATAAATTTGGTGACATTCTGACTTGCTTCCTTTAGTACTGGTTAGTACTCTTGAAAACAGTAAATCATCTCTGACATTTCTGTTATTCTGCTCTGCAGAGACCTAGTCTTACCAGGGACTGAGAACTTTTCTCATGGTGCTGAGATTCTTGATCTTCTGTTGAAATTAAAGAGAGACCCTAAGGGAAAGATTCTGCTAGTTTTATTCAAGCTAGCATATAGTATTAGCACAAATTATTGTTAGGATAGGAATGTTTCCATTGACTTTAACAGGCTTTGGAATCAGCCTTATTTACAAACTAAGGATTAGACTTCACTTTAGGTATTTAAAGCTAATCCAACTGTCCAGGCAGTTGTGTGAGGCAACTAAGCTAATCCAACTGTAGGCAGTAGAGTGAGACAGGCACTTTCAGAGGATGGTTCATGCTGTTCATTTGTCTGTTTTGTAAGATCAGTTACTTCTTGAACGTGTTTTCCTCTCCCTTTTGATTGTAGAGAGGTCTGGAGGACTAGCTTAGACTGGATGCCTAACCTTCTATCTGCTGAAGTTGGGTAATACAGGTCTCATTATAAGGCATTACACTGTGTGATTAATAATAATAACAGTGAAATCTGGCTATTAGTGAGTAACTGTAACTAGCAGCTTCTTTTGTGAGGTATCGAAAAGGGTCCTAAACTGTTGACTGGATATTCCATAACAGTTTATTCCTGACTGCTACTCTTCTTCTCAGCAGTTGATTAACCAAACTTAAACTCTCATTTCAACTACCTTACTTCAGAAAAATATTTGAAATTGTACATTGTCAGAAAAATCTCTTAGTATTCTTTATTTCTATATATCTAAAAACTTGAATTGCACCATAGCGGGAGCTGATAGGCCAGTGTGAATGCCATAGAGAAAGATCTTCTCTTAAAAAAAAAAACCAACCCACATAAAAAACCAGCTGCAGCTGAAGCACTGGAACAGGCATTATGAATTCTATTGTTATTGCTGTAAGCTTGAAAAATTGTCATGAATATGAATCTTTTTGCCTACAGATGCTATAGAGAGAGTAATAATTTTTTTCAGAATTTTTTTAATGTTATAAGAGCAACAGTGAGATTGGCATTTCAATTCAGTTTCAGGCTGAACGAATGGCTGAGAGAGTGAGAATAGGATTTCATGATACAGATGAACTGATTTCATGGTTCACTGTAGCTGACAGGTACATTTCAAATCCTCTCTTGCTTTCCTCAGGCAGTGTAGTCCTGCCCTCTTTCTTGTACCAACCTTACTTCTTAGTGAAACTTGCTATAGCTTGCTATGACTGCAAAAAGGGTTTTTTTTGATAGGTTAATTTTCTACCAGTTTAGTGAGTTGAACTGGCTCATTGGGGGATCAGACAAATACGAAAGCAGTGCAAGGCGGGAGCAAGAGCGGGGAGGGGAAACTGTCTTTTTGGCAGTAATGTTTTAGAACATCTCAGTTGTATTGTAAAATAATACCTTAAGAGATAACATCCTCAGGTGTTATACAAAAACCTGGATTTGAGCCATCAGAGTAAATTTTAAGGACAGTATTAAAGAATTTTGGATTTTAATGATTAAGTACAGTGCTTCAATAAAAACGTTGAGAACTAATCAGTGCAACATGTAATCTGTTCTGCTATTCAGATGTAATTGCTTTCCTGCTATTGGAGGAAGAGGTGGATGTATTTTCCTTGGTATTTAATGCCATGCACACCTTCCCTAAAAATGAAGAGATTCAGCAACATGGATGTAAAGCATTACACAAACTTTTTGAGAAAGGTATTTACATCTTGTAGTTTATTAAGTTAGAGAAATGTATAGGTTGGGAGGGGACTGCAGATGTTTATTTAACTGCAATAAATGAATTCTTGCTTTCCAAATTCTGTTTTGTGAAATATATCTGTTCTTTGAATGAGTTAGCACAAAACAGGTTTTCCAAGCAATATCACAAATCTTTTATATGAGAGCAGTGAATATGAAATTTTCAAAAAATCAGAATGTCTCTTCATTTCTGACTTTAGAGTTAACTGAAAAGATGGGATTCGACGTTAGTAACACTGGAATAGAGAGTAGTGACATTTGATTTTAATTCTCAAAAACCAGGATTGTTTATTTAAAGACTGGCAAATTGTAATAACGTGTAAACAATTCTAAAATCAAGCAAAATGTTTGCACTTTAGAAAAATGCATGATTCTGCTTTTGATCCTGACAATGCTAAAAGATGAGTACGTATCTGTATGATATTCCTGTGTTTCTTCTGAGAAATGAAGTCACCATGTATTGAATTTCCACAAAATTTTCAGGAACTGCATGTGTAATGACCAGAAGTCCCGTTGTTGTAGCAGCCTTACTTTGCATTGAGTTTCTTGCTTCAAAATAAATATTGAGAAATTCTAGCACTCCTACCAAGTCTACTGTACTCTTTTGCTTCAAAGATAGTCTCCAATTCTTCAGATTCGTTCTTTCTGGCACCATTTTATATTGCTTTTTTTAAGTCTTCCTCCCACATGTGTGTGTCTGGAATTATCTTCTGCATTCCTTCCCCCCTTCCACTCTCCCTGAATACTTTTGTCCCGCTGTATTTTCTCTTCAGTCTCCACAAAGGTCTGAGCTTCTTAGTTTTTCTGTGCATGTTTTTTGTAAGTGCCTGATCTTTACAGATCTTCAGACTGCTCCAGGTACAGACCTGTATACCTTCTTCTTGATGGCAGTGCTAATGTAACAAGTTCCTAGGCTGCCCCTGGCTATTTTTTCCTGCCTCAGAGCTACCTTGTCAGTTATTGTAATGTGAATGTTTGCTTAGCCTTAGCTTGAACCAGATTCAGAAAATGATTCTGCTTACGAAATTTAAAATGTGTCGTTCTTTCTCAACCTGGATCAGTTCCCTTATCTGTTCCTGGTTCATTGCATGGCCACGCAGCTATGTTAGTACAAATGACAGGGAGCAGGGATGGAAAAACCTTAAGCCATTATTACAGTGAAGGTAAGATACTATTAAAGCATGGCTGTAGTCTTTATGGAAGACTTCTTTATGGAAGACTATTATCAAAAAAAGTTGAGAAGTGAAATAAAATCATGGAGTATGCAAAATGCCATTCCATCAAATTGTTTTCACTCTATCCTTAGCCTTTTTCGAGAACGAACTTCAGATATTCCTCACCAAGACAGTATATAAGTGGAGGACAGGCTCAGTTTTTAGTAAAAGGAGTTGTAACTGTGAAAGATGATGTGATTGGAGAGTACCTTATTTTTTATGTGAAACATAGAAAGTAAATATAAGGAAACTTAATAACATGAGAAAAGACAATTGTTTTTGTACCAGGATATGCATTATTTCCTCAAAACACACTGTATCTCTCTTGCTTTTCAATTTAGTTCCAGAAGAGCAGCTGACTGAATTTGTTGAAAGCAAAGATCATATGATCATACTGAAAGTATTTAAAGAGTTTCCAGAGAACGAAGAGGTGATTCTTCCTGCACTTTATTCATTACATTCCTTAGCTGGTCCATGTAAGTGCATTATTGGAAGTTATTTTCAAGTCCTTACCTCCCATATCGTGCGTCAGCTCACCTCAGTTTGCAGTAATCTTTCAGTGACTGTAAAAAATCAGTGAGAACTGGTTGGGAGTTGCCAGACAAATCACTTTTCTGTTTGTTTTAGGAAATACTGGTTTGTAATTTTTCATGGGAAATTTTCGTATTCAGCCATTCTGATAAAGCTGAAATCTCTCATAAAGAACAGAAAGAGACTTTCTTCTGCTTGGATTAAGTGATAACGAAGATGTTCGTCATGGTTGGAGAGGTCAAAGCTCAAGACCCTGCCCTGTCTTTTTTTAATGCTTGAAAAATAAGATGTATTTATAAACTAAAGAAATCTTCAGTGAGTTTGGGTAGTAGGTAGAGAACACTGTTGGCAGAGGCTGCTCTACAAGGGGAAAATAGCCCACGCAAATCCGATGGCCAGTGCTGAGGAAAGGTATCTGGGCTCAGACACCCCACTCTAATCATTCAGTGGTGGCTGCAATGAGTGCACTGTGCACATTATAGAGTCTTACGGTGTCCTCAGGCATTGTACAATAAGACAGGAAGAAAATGCCTTCATTATGTCTTGTCTTCTGATAACAGCAGTCCCTGTTGTGGGCAAAATCAGGTCTTGAGAGATGTGCTTGATGATTTGTGTCAATTTGTTGACAGCAATTTGATCTTATTGACACAGAGGCAGCTCTTGTCAGCTTCCTGCTGGCAGTCACAATTTTGGCAAGCATAGAGCAGGGTCCTGCTTTCCATGTCCTCCATGAGGTACATAATGTTGTACTCTTGCAGACGTGATTTCTCATAAAGCCTTGCTTGTACATCCTGTCTGGCTCTATAGGAACCGTGCTGGCCCCATGTATGCCACAAAACAAGAACTAGACTGCAGTGTCCCACATTTCATCAGACTCCAAGCTATTTAGTTTCTGTTTCTCAAACTTCTTGCTGTTCCAGTGTTTAAAAAGTTAAGTATTCCTTGAGCCAGAAATAATTTCACCCTAGTCCAGAAGTTATTGCCATTTTCTAAGGAAGAGGATGCCAGATTTTAAGTGCTTTTAAAAATAGTAAATACTTACACAAAGCGTAACAAGAGAAGGGCATGACGAAGACCAGCTCTAAAGTAGGTATTTATTTTGGGGTTAGCACTCTCGTTTCTGATATGAAAGATTGAAAATAGTCAGAGAAACAGAGATAGCTTGCACATGAATGTGTAAAGCTAGGCTACTTTTGCCAGCGTTCATATTCTTGGTCTGTGACATCCCACAACACCTGCGAGAAAATGTATTCCTTTAAGGCCACCCTGGTGAAAATCATTCACTGTAAGTACACACTCTAGCTTATCCAGTAATAAAATGTTTGTTTCCCCATACCCTGAAGTTCAAGTCTCTATTCCAAATGAGTTACATCAAGGATTTGTACCTCACTATGCCTTCTTTCTCTAATACATATGTAGACTTTGTTCCAGCTCATATGTCATGAGAAATTGAAGGGTAAGAGTTTATTCCAATGCAGTACAAGAACTCTTTTAAATCTCAGTAGTTTCGATGGAATGAGAAAATGCTTTGCTGCCAACTGTCCTCCAAAGTCGATAGGGGGTGATGGGTCACAGAATGTTAGCCATCTAAATGGTAGTCATAGGCAGCCATCCGGGCTTCTCCTCTGTTTAATGGGGAGAAACAGGCACCTCAAGAGAAAATTTACCTGACCCTAAGAGAGGATCTGTTACAGGTGGGATGAATCCCCATATGGAGTGCTCAGATCTCTTCGCCAATTGTTGTGAGAACCTAGATGACCAAGTTGTGGTGATTAAGATTAAATGAGATCCATTCCACCTCTTTTTCTCTAGCTTGTTCTGGGAAATGATGCCTCCCTGCAAATGTACCATTGCTTGGTTCCCGCAGCATTTAAACATGCAGTTAATTATGCTCTCTCTATAGTAAACAATTTTAGAATCTTCTGAATATTTTAATATGTTTATAATTGTCACCTGTGACACGATAATTTACTGTGAAGTGATGCAGTACTATTTTGTGGAACATACCTTTAAAAAGGTGTTTTCAGTTGAGAATGACGTGAATATATCACTGTCATCTTAAAGCACTGTGAAAGGTACCTTCCTTCACTATCAAGTAGAATGCTTCAGAAATGCTTCCCACTCAGAGCTTGCTTTTTCACCTTGCAGAGTATCATTATTTAATATTCAGAGATACATTATTTTGAAGATCTCCTGCTGCTTTAAAAAGACTAATTATCTTTAATAATACAGTTGTGAATATTCCTCTTATGTTGTATACAGGAAAGCCAAGCTGTTGAAAGAACAATTAAGAAAGTTTATAGGCCTCAGCAGAGTAATGCTAACTCCCTTGGAGTCAATGACAGGACTCCCTTTCATTCATTGGAGCCAGGATTTTGTCCCAAGATTTTTTCAGTTCATATTCTGTCTCATACCCTGGATAGACATACTACAAGGATGCTTTCATACACTGTGTTTTAACTACCATGATGCTGGTTTGCCTTAAATTATTGTATGTGGGATCGCTCTGTCCTCAGTAGGAAAGGATACATTCTGTCTTTTTACTGGCTCATGTGAATGTCCTGTTGGTTTCTGTACCTGACTAGTGTAATAAGCGGTAAATAAGGTGAGGGTGACCGAGCACTGGCACAGGTTGCCCAGAAGGGCTGTGGAATCTCCATTCTTGGAGATACTCAGAAGCCATCTGGCCATGGTCCTGGGCAACCTGCTCTAGGTGGCCCTGCTGGAGCAGGAGGGTTGGACAAGATGACCTCCAGAGGTTCCTCTTGAGGAACTCTTGAGGCCAACCTCAACCCTTCTGTGATGCTGTGAAATACAGAATTTGCAATGAATTTCAAAATATTGCAGGAGCACTAGGTGAATATTTCTGTACCCTTAGCACACAATAGGCGTATGGTAGAACTAATTTAAATGAAAAGAATAACTTGCTAACTTGCCCCCTAAAAAAGAAAGAAAACTTAGAAAAACATGATTAAATCAAATAAATGACATTTATTTAAAAAAAAAAACATTTCTAAATTGTTTCTTAGTTGTACACCCCTGGGACTATTACTGAAATACTGTAAAATGTTTACCTGGTCACAATCATGTCATAAACACCATTTATAAGATCGAATTAAAATTTATAAAACAATTTGTTCAGCTTTAAGAAAAAAGTTACATAAGAATAGTTTGTGAGGAGGTTTCTGTTACATGGCCTGATACAGAATGGAACAGATCCATACATTTTAATATGGACTCTGAACTTAATTAATTATTTCCAAGTGTTGGTAGTCATTAATGTCTTCTATGGCAATACCAAGGAAAAAAAAAGCCACCTTTCTTTCAAGGTGCAAGGCAAAAACTGAAACATAGGCACAGTTTTCTAAATAAATCTATTTAAATAAAGTCTGAATTAGAACATGGTTTTTTTTTTTCAACATGTTTTTTTTCCTTAAGAAGCAATTTTTGTTTCTGTTTCTTTCTTTAGCCAGCAATGTTGAAGTGCTCATGTCTGGAAATGTTCGCTGCTACAATGTTATAGTGGAAATGATGAAAAGTTTCCCCAATAGTGAAACACTTCAGGAAGTGAGTTGCTGTTTGTTGCATAAGCTTGCATTGGGTAAGTTCACGAAGTTGTTTATAGTCAGCTTACTCTGACTGTGTAAGAGTTGGCGTTAGCTGACAGCAAGTGTTACAGGCAACAAGAGAACGACTATTCCAGTTAATACTCAGGGTGGTGTATAGCTCCATGTCTCTAGTGATGTAAACATACTGAGGTAACACTGGCCCCAGTTAATATGGTATCCTTTTGTGTTAAACATTAGTAACAGTGACAGAAGCTGCCATAAAAGACTGGAATGGGGAAAAAACCGAGACAAAACAGTGGGAGAAGCACAAGATGAGAATGGGAGATCAATAGATCCCATTCTGTATAAAGTTACTATAGAAAGGAAGAAAATTGCTTCTAGATTTCTTATTTGAAGTGGCAATGCTGAATGTGTGAGAAACAACTGGTGCTACTGAATTACCTGGGAGGTATTCTCCAAAACTGTGTTTTTCCTCCTTGCAATGCATTTACCTTTAGAGACCTATGCTGCATTCCTGCCCAGCTATGGTGTCTGTCTTGGGGCCCCCTATGCTGCAGCAGTGAAAGAACCACTGCTTCCTGGACTTCCCTTGGCGAGGGCAAAAGTACTTTTGTCGTCTGGGCTTACATGGGCCAGTGTCACATCAAGAGAAATGATGGCAATATCAAAAAAGGGTTTGTTGAGCCTCTTAGCAGCTCTGTACTTTCTCTTGCCCCTATGATAAGCTGATCTGAGCCGTTGCCAAGGACCATGTAATGGGAAGTTCAAATGAAAATAAGTATGTTTTAACCGCTGCTGCATACAAAAACACTGTGAGTAGCTGCCCGAGCAGCCCCCACTCCATGGCAGATTCTTCTTCATTAAGGACTCAGCCAAGTTCTTTCTTGTGAGTTAGACTTCCCAGTTCTTGCAGGTGGTGGCCTGAAGCTACTGCAGATGCTGGTACCAGTGCATGACTCCCCTTAATCAAGTCAGTCCCATCCTTTCAGCATCTGTTTCTGCTTCTTCGTGCAGATATTGTAGAAAATACAGACCAAACTTGAGTGCAACCCAGAGCAACTTCCAGTTCTCCTTCAGAAAGCCAAATAAAAATTTCAGGAAAATGTGGTGGCTGCTGAAGTGGTATTTGCAGTTTTTTGGCAAGAGGTGATGTTACCCTTGAATGGTTTCCTGTGCAAGGCTAACTGAAGATAGGCAGGGAAACCAAGTACATGTGGGGACACAGCAACTCCATTGACATGCCTTGTTCTTGCCCTAAGCACAAGCAGCCTGGTTTCAGTCACACATTTGTCGTGTGTATGCTGACCAACAAGTAATAGTGGCAGTAAAGCAGCCACAAGATCCATTTCTTCTTTCAGCGTAACAGATGCCCTTCATCTTAATAAGGAGCCACTTCAGGAGAGTTATGGGAAGAGGTGTCCACAGCACCACACAGTTAGGGAAACAGAAATGAAATTGCTAGGTGCTCCTGGAAATAGTCTGGAAGATTTGCATACAGTCAGTGTGGCTTCCCAAATTATTCTGATGGACACGGTCTTCCTAAACCCATGTTAACTGGCAGTGAAATGGTAAAGTCAGCATCTACTAGCTTCCAGAATCACCATCGTGTATTCTTGCTAATCTGGTAATGACTATCCTAGATTTGACTGTCATCAGAATTTTAACTGACTGATACCTGTTTGGCCAGGCACAAGTCCAACATAATTACTCATCACATGGCCTAAGATTATTAATTTTGTGAGGTAAGTAATGTATTTACATGAACATACCATTTCCATTAAAATACAGCAAGAAACGCTGATGTAACATGACCACACTACTACAGGGTAAGAAGAAAAATACTGTTTCCAGTTGCACTTGTAACAGGTGTTAAAGCCAAGGATTTAGAATGATGAATCTGGAAAGGACTTGCCTTAAAGTCTGTTCTTAAGCATTCTTTTAAATTGGTCTAATTGAACTGAATCATAAAACATTGGGAGAGGTACTTATCTTCTGGTGAAAAATCTATATGTTGAAGGTAGTCAGCATCTATAGGACTCAGGACCAGAACTGAGGGAAAGAAATTAGGTTAGCTTTTCTTCTGTATGTAATTATATTTTTGCTGCTCAAATATGGGAGAAATTTTGTACCTCATCTGAAGGGCTTGAGAAACATTGATACAGATTTTAATCTGACCTTTCACATTGCTAGTGTGATTCTCATTTTTACTAATCAAGAATTAAACAAAATTGAATATCAAAATAGAAACCATAGCTATCAAACCATATTTTACAAAGTGAGTGTTGCTGTATTATTTTATGCATGATACTTGTTTTTACAACAAATGGGGAAGTTATTTTCATTTGCTTGCTTTTTGCAGAATTCTTTATATTCAACCTATCATATAAAATACTGTACAGCCTACAATAAAAGCTATGCTTTAAATATATTTATCATCAAAAGGTAGTTCTTTCTACTATTCCAAAATGTATGTATTCTGTATTTATAATGCTGACATTGATCTATTTAATGAGGAGAGCAAAAACAGAGGACAAAACAGGGTTAAACCACTTGCTCGATAGGATAAATCAAATCATTGCAGGAATTCAAGACCAGGACTGCATTTGTTTCCTGGCAGGAAGTCTGCAAGTGATACACTGACTGTATTTTTCTTATTTTGATGACAATGTGCACTTCATTTTGCCTTAAACCTCAGTCTTTTGTAAAAAAACACAAAGAACCTAGATCCCAATGTTTTTTTTATCCTTGACCTCTTCTTTCCGCAAATAAAACATTGTTGTGTTTTTCTGTAATCAGAAATCTGACATTTGCTACAAAGATTGTGCATTGTGTGCTGAGAAAT